>NC_061516.1:6185000-6322500 GCF_022379125.1 Scophthalmus maximus
ATTCGCAAGGCAACGTCACTTCTTCTTCTCCAGAGGGAACAGCCGACAGGAAGCCTCCGTCTTAGGAGCTCTTCTTCTCCTCAAACATGATGTTTGCTGTGGCTTTCTTGGCTGTGGACAAATGACACATGGACATCAGATAATCTTGTACACGATCTACAGTGCAAATGTTCTGATCTTCTCCTGAACCACATTCAACACGTTCAGGCGTTTCAGAAACCACCAGTGAGAAAGTGTTTTTTTTACAATGAAGAAATAATTCCGCGCAAAGAGTTGAGGTTAAATCTTGTTAAATGTTTAAAGTTGAACAGCTCTCTGAGGTATTAAAGAAGCTATAATCAGTATTTCAATTCTTTTTTCAGGGTCTGCACGTCTCACATCATGAGCCAGAGTGAAGAGTCTTGTGCTTTGGCTCCATCTAGTGGACACATACTGTGTGATTGTCGGCCCACGTGGCTCCGTCTCATGTTAAACTTCGAATGATGTTGATATGATTATGAAAGACATTGTGGCCAGTTTTGGGCCCATTCATACAGATTTAACAGCTTTAAAGCAACAACGCTTCATTACATTTGAGCTGTTTCTCAGTGCGTTTAAGTAACCACAGTAACTTAACGTTTACACCTGTTCTGTTTACAGATCAGCTGAGTAACTCACCTTCATCCTTTATCTTGTCGGCAGCTTCTGACGCCTTGTCCTTGAGGTTCTTCACCACGTCGTCGATCTTGGCCTCATTCTTGAGGAAAAACGGCCGAATGATGCGGTTGTAGATCTGGACTGACCCGTTGGAGGGAGTCGGTGCCATGCACCACACCAAGAAGGCACACTGCAACAGAAGACAGAGGACGCCATCAGGACCAAAGTCAGGACTACACCACACATTCATCTTGACACATTATAAACACCATGGATACACATTATTACTGCCACCGTCAAATCAAGTCCACCAGAGGACATGAGGGTTTCAGGCCTGTCGTTCCTCTGAGGGGGAAGATTATCACGTTTACTCTCCATCCCTTAATACAAACAGCAGCTGGTGAGTCTGTCGACAGTTCTCAGTGACTCTTCATCCGCAGCAGCGTGCTCCACCCCAACATGATGAAAACACAAACCCTGTGGTGAGGTGACATGTGCAAACGTTTCCACTGAGTAATAAACTTGTGACAACACCGGTGTGTTGTCGATTACACTAAACACTTACAGTTAAAAGAAAAGAGGAGTGAGGTGTTACTGTTTCCCTCCATAGCCTCCTTTGTCCCGACAGTTTCATAATGATCAGATTTATAACATTAAAGATCTGTAACTTTGTATATTTCACCATTGCTTCAGTGCAGAGCTGTGTTCTCTCATACACTTTTTACAAAACTTTGATTCTACACCAAACTACCCAAATGGGTTTATGCCTATAAAAGGATTCAAAAGACGTCAGGGTAATTCATTTAAATATTGAATTATATGTTATCATTTTAATATTTAAATAAATTTTTTAATTAGTTTTATTGTCATTATAATTTATTTTATTTATACATTTCTTCAACCAGTGTTCATAATCCTACATGTACAGAAAAGTATTAGATCATGTATTACATTTAATGATGTATCTGTCTGTTTATTTTCTTTGATTTAATTATGTATTTTATCACAGAGCATGCTGTTGTTATCGGGGGGAAGCAGTTTGTCTATCCAAAGATTTAAAAAGACAATCGTGGACATGTTATGTAACACTTGTGTTACCATGGCAACCATGGTAAACTTTCCTGGACTCAGATGGAGTTTTCTGAATGGTCCACACAGACGTTACCTTTCCAATGTAGTAGAACGGGAACCAGGAGAGGACGATGTCAGCGAAGAACTCTGCCACACTGAAGAGTCCATACACCACCCAGTACGTCAGCCACTTGGTGTCATCGTCCTTCGTCGCGCTCTCAATGGCCTTGATCCTGGAAAGACCACATAAGGTCACAGGGTCAAATGTCATCAGAATTTTTTTTGAAACTTCCAAAAATAGAAAACACTCAAGCGCCAATTTCGGTGAATTGCTGGACCAAATCAAAGATTGCTGTAACGTTCCTGACACAACAGAGAGAATTCTCCTCTCACGTTCATCAAGTTCAAACTGACATTTCTCACTGGACCCTGATGACAGCACTAAAACAGCCTACAGTATAAATATATATCCATACTGTAGGTATATATATATATACACACACACACACATCTCACTCATGAATGTGTTTTCTGCCTGGACACTCACAGGACACTTTTTCACATATTGTCCGGCTCAAAATTCACATTTATGTCATACAAACTATTTGGAATTGTTACATGACTTGATGCATCAGAACTAAAGCACAACGTCACTTAAAGATCTCAGAGAGATGCATGTGACAGGTTGTGTAGACGACGGTGTTGTACAACAGGAAACGTGTACGAACAAGCATCGTCGCTCCTCACTTCAGCCTGCATGTTTGTCTCCATGTCCTGCCACTCCCTCCTCACCATGACATCACCTCTCCCCTGATTGGTCAGGGCTCATCCTGCCAGCTCGCTTTTCAATTGGATATTCTTTATGGGCATGGACATCAAGTGGACAGTACCGCAAAGCGTCAAGGACAACCATGCAATATGTGTGTGTCTGTGTGTGTATATATATTCATATATATGCCCATATCTTTAAGTTGATAATGGATATTTAAAAAAACTCAAGCCGTGTTGAGGCCATGAAGGGTTTTTTTCTACAGAGTTGAGGGTTTGGGGTTTGATGAAGGACGATGACGTGACTGTTATGAGTCTTTTTGTCCCTGAAATGTAAAAATGGTCTCTCAGATTAATGATGATACAACGATGACCATGATGACACTTCCTGCTCCCTTTTTTTTGAAATGCACTGAATAATGAATTTACAGCAACTTCGTTTGATCTCTTGTCACTGGCTTGTGTTTGATACACGAAGTTGGCACAAAATGTTTCTGCACATTCCCATTGTGTGGTTAGCATAGTTAGCTCGTACTGCCTTGGAGGAATAACATTGACGTAATTACTTTATCCTAACTAAATAATACATCTAACTTAATAAATATTAAATCTATTAATTAATACTATCATTCACTAAACTCGAATACATTAAAGGAGGGAAAAAAGTAAAGGTTGGATGAATTCAAAGTCTAAATCTAAGAAATTAAGTTAAATCTCCTCATGTGATATTTGACTGAAGTTCGTTGCCTTGAAGTGTTTCCTTTATTACCGTGGTTACACTATTAGACTGACTTTCTTCCTGTTTCATGACTCAATAATTTTTTCTTCTGAAAGGAACTTCCTAAAATAAGGACCTGATCATAAGACTGGATCAAACTGGAGAAATTACAGTATCAAAGTGAGATTCATCCTGGTGACCAGTGGTCTCACGAAGAAGACTGGTGTCACTGTACGTACTGTACGTCTACATAGAATCACTGAGATTGAGAACTTTGGTGGAGTTGAATTGTTTTCATCTGTATGGGTCTTGTAAAATGTTCTTTGAGAAACACGTTAATGAAGTTATGATAAGAGAATCAGGATTTCAAGGAGGATCAGTTGACTTGTAGCTAGAGGCCTGAAGAACGGTTACACAACGTGGTCTGTGGTTTTTCTGGAGGAACTTTATCAAGTCGCAGGAATCAGACCCAATAAGACGAGGCTACAGTGGTAATATTCAAAAGATTAGAAACATTTTCAGAAGTTAATTTGACACTTTGAGATTCAAAAAAACCCCTTTATTATTGGTAACACTCCAGACGACACGAGGCTACAGGCATTCACTCAGTTATGATCATAACAGAAACAATAATCATTTCATTTCTCTGTGTTTCTCTGTGTGTTGGTGGTATTACCTGTGTTGTGGGGACCTAGATCTGTTCACGCGCTCACATTATAGGGACTGTGCAATATTTATTCTCCATGTGCAGTTATTGTTACTTTCTGTATATAGAATTTATATTTTATATTTTGTACATGTCTGTTGCTTTTTATATTCTGCTAACACCCACATGTCCCTGTTGTGGGACCAATAAGTTGTGTAGATGAGATGAGATGAGATTTGTGTGTGTGTGTGTGTGTGTATGTATGTGTGTGTGTGTGTGTGTGTGTGTGTGTGCGTGTGTGTGTGTTTGTATGATTGTGTGTGTTTGTGTGTATGATTGTGTGTGTGTGTGCGCGTGTTTGTGTGTATGATTGTGTGTGTGTGTGTGTGTGTGTGTGTGTGTGTGTGTGTGCGCGTGTTTGTGTTTGTGTGTATGATTGCATGTGTTTGTGTGTATGATTGCATGTATTTGTTTGTATGATTGTGTGTGTGTGTGTGTGTGTGTGTGTGTGTGTGTGTGTGTGTGTGTGTGTGTGTGTGTGTGTGTGTATGTGTGTGTGTCTGTGTGTGTGTGTGTTTATGATGTGTGTTTATGATTGTGTGTGTGAGTGTGTGTGTGTGTGTGTGTGTGTGTGTGTGTGTGTGTGTGTGTGTGTGTGTGTGTGTGTGTGTTGGGTGGGCCGACAGACACTCACGAGACGTAGGCCGGATAGAGGAAGCCGATGAGGTTACACAGCAGCGAGGCTCCGTAGCCGATGACCAGGTAAACAGCGATGATAGTGACGACAGCTGGAACAGATCGGACACGTTCGTTAGTTCCCACAGACAGTGAACACACCACGTCACACACTAACGGTCAGCGCGAGGCCTGTCTGTGATGTCGCCGCGGCTCCGCCGCGCCTCTCCGCCCGCCGCCCGGGCACCACTCACCGAGCGCGATGTACGTCCTGCTCACGCCCGTTTTCAACTCGATCTTTGCCAGAGCGTCCGTCATGAGATTCTTCTCGTGGAGGAACTTCTCGAATCTGCCTCTGAGCCCCTGCGCCATGTCTGCACTTCCGTCTCAAGCGATGCTGACGAGCGAGTGTACGGGAAGAGGAGGCTGAGTCCAACTGCGACACCGCTGCGCCTCCGCACGGCGCCGCGCTCAGCGCCCAGCGACGTCAAGCCGCACAGCAGCACGCGACGCGCGTCCGGTCTCGCGCTTCACAATAAAAGCACGGAGTGACGGCACAAGGTCATCTTTTAATTATTCCCTTATCTAGCACAACCTGGGTATTAAACCCAATAAATGGCTTAATTATATAATTATTATTTTTTAAATTTTAATTATGTATTATGTATTATTTATTATTTATTATTTATTATTTATTATTTATTATTATTATTTATTATTATTATTATTATTATTAATTATCAGCATGGTAGATATAGTGTTTGTGTGATAGTGGTTTTGAATATGTGGGATCTAATTTTAGTAATAATGTGATAGCATAACAATACTACATTATTTATGATATACAAGATAATAGATGAATAACAGTTATTCTGTGATTCAAAAATTTGTACATGCATGATAATAGCAGTATTAAGAGTAGGACCACTGCTCATGCACAAGCCCCAGACTTTATTGTGTACAACACTGTCGTAAAAATATTTTTTTGTCTTTGCTCCTAAATAATATACTTGTACATTGTGCAGAATAGATGTTGAACCAATAAGTTGAGCATCCACTCATCTATAAATTTCCGTCACATTACTCTGAACTCTTTTGGCCCTGACGGGATCCTGTAGAATGATGACGCTAGTTTCCAGTGATCTTATTGGTCAGCAGTGGGGCTGTTGACAGGTTTTGATCTCTTATCAGGAATGTCAACTGCTCGGAGCATCAGTTACCATGGTGATTTACCCTGGTGAGAAGAGAACCAGCTTCGTGGTACTGTAAACCAGAGTTAAACCTGAAGTCACCTCGATAACCACAAAGCATCTGACCTTTTGCTGCTCACTATGTATTTGATGGAACTGACTGGTTTCCTTTAGTAACAGTTGGAACACCATAGGAATAAAAGGTATTTTTCTCAGTAGCATTTGAGAAATGTATTCCTTCAATTCCAGCATGATGATTAATCCTTCATCTATATCTGATATGATACTGATAAATAAGTGCTACTCATAGTTACAAGGAGTAGTGACACCAACTGAAACACCAGGAGGTTCACTTTCTTCCCCGCCTCAAGCCCCATGTGTGTATTATGGTGAAGGTTAAAGGAAATAAACTCTGGTGTCATACATCGACAGTAACTTGGTGCAGCTGCTGCTCAACAGTGATACAGTGGGGTGATTATCCCCTGACTTCAGTCTGACAGGCATCACGCTCGCCCACATTGTTGACTCCGAAAGCACAAAGCTCTGCCCGTCAAAACCTTGTGGGGATGTGTTGCTGGTGGGAGTCATACAAGAACCACAGCCGCTGAAGAATTGACTACGTACCGCAGAAAAACATCTCCTGAGAGCTGAGAGTCAGGGCACACACACACTGTAGGCTCTTATTTACTGTGAGCCCTCTGCAGCCACTCCCTTCCTTCACTTTGATGACATTGCAAAACAACTGCTGACATAAAAGGCAATGACATCAAAGATCCTGCAGTGTGCAGTGTGCACATCAAATCATGCTCTGTCTGCCAACTGTAACATTTGACATACAGTGTTCACCACAGTTCGGCTGTGGATCTGGACAGAGACGGGATCACTTTATCACTTTAAATCTGCGAAATTGTCATATGCATGACATGTATTACATGTATTTACTCCTGCAAAGTATCACTCAACGGATATGTCATGAATATAATAGACTGCCCAAGTTCTTCTGTTCTTCACCTGCGTATTCATGCAGCTATTCGATCAGCCAATCACGTGGCAGCAGTGCAGAGGATACAATCCTGCAGATACAGATAGAGGTCAGGAGGTTCAGTTAAGACATCCGCGCTCTCCTGAATCGGCATCAACTCCATCAATTTATTCCATCACAGCCGACTCCCTACAAGAATTTATGTTAGATACTTAAGTTTCTTTGAAAGTAATATTCTTGAATTGGTTTTTTAAAAACTATATTGAGTGTTTTGTCGTTTAATTATTATTTGGGAGTAAGTTCCATTCACACACTGCTCTATATGTGACTGAACATTGAATTGATTTCGGTAAAATAAAACAACCTCCAACTGCCTCATTGGATAATGACGTGTATCTGTACTAAAGGATAGTAGAAAGTAAAAGGCATGTTGTTATGACATCATGTAAGAAAACCATTATTGAATACACAAATGTATTTTTAACTCTGAACCAGGAGAGGCTTTCATGCATTTTACTGCCATTTTACTTTAACCCACGAGAGAGAGAGCTACGCGTGCAGCATTATTCTGTATCAGTTGTCGTTTTTTAATATTTCTTATTGAAATGCTGGACCAAACCACAGAGCAGCAATCCAGGTTTGAAAAAAAAACCTGAATTAATTGTTTAACTGTTTGAGGTGTCAGGTTTTTTGCACACCTTTTAATAACAGACAAAATGTTGCCCATTTCAGTTACCAGTCTCTGTAGGTGTTTGTCCCAGGACAGTCTATTGTCAGTGATAACCCCCAAAAGTTTGGTCTCTTCTCCTCGCTCTACTAAAGTTTGATTTATACTGAAATCAAGTTTTGTTTTGGATCATGAAGAATAATTAGTTCCAACCACTAAACTAGTTGTTTTAGATACATTTAAAATAAGTTTGCAGCTGATCCAGTCTACCACTGACTGTAACTCTCTCTGTAATTTGGTATTTTAAATCACCAATATTTGTGTCTGCTAAATATGTAGCACAGTGTGGGTTGAGTTGAGTGGGGGTTTCTTTAAAAGAGGATTCACTCTTGCTGCGTTGGCAAAGTAACCAGTTGTCAGAGAGGTATTGATGATGATGAAGGGAAGGAGGTCAGGAGCATTAAGGTGACGTTGAATTGTCCAATTGTCTAAGGAAGTTTCCTAATTCTTGCAGTGACCCGGAAGTATTTAATTACCATGATAAGAGCTGTTCAGATTCTCTAAATGCATAGGAAAGGAGCTTCAATGCTTCCTTTCCTATCTCCTTTAGCAAAGGGTACATTAGAGCTTCCTATGGAAGAGTGGTGAGCGGTTGGAAGTGACTAAAGATAGAACCTCACTGGGAGGGAGTGGGGAAAAGGTGGATAGAGAAGGAGATGAAGGCTAGGGTGAAGGACAGGTAGTGTGAGTAGGAGGGAGAGGAAATGAGGAGCAAATGTCCTCCATCTTTCTTGCAAAGTAGTTAACATTGTCGCTTGGGAGAAGGGAGGAGGGGGATCGAGGAGGGTAGAGAAGATGGGAAAAAGGTTTTCGGGGTTGGAGAAGGAAGACGGAATTTTAGATTCAAAGAAAGAGCTTTTAGGCAGCAGATACGGAGGCAGAGAAAGAGGAAAGAAGAGATTTGTAGGCAAGAAGATCCTCAGGGCACTTTGATTTGCGCCATTGTCTTTCAGCTGCTCGCAGAAACTCGCAAAACACTACATTTTCTTGGTTTACTTTCAGAGAAGATACTGAATTTATGATGCATAGCAACAATACTGCAATAGGTCAAGCAGCTTAATCATCTTCTGAACAAAATATGTTTTGGCAATGGTGGAAACTGTTTTATTAATCAGTAGGGTATAGTGTGTGATTCTCGGATTGTTGTTGAGTAAGACTTTGCATTAAAATATATCAATTTTCTTACATTATCGTTATGTCTTTATTTATTGCAAAAAAAAAGGAAATACATTTGGTCAGGTCTCTTTTTCAAAGGTCACTTTTTATTAAGTTTTAGTTTTGTTTTCATCATGAAAAAATTGGTTGTCAATGAAAATTTTTCATCATAGTTTTCATGAACAAAATGACCACTGTTTGTCACTGTATCAGACAACCCCAGAATGGAGCCTTTCTACTTGGTTCCTGGCAAATTTATCCAAAGTCATCTTGATACCAAACAAGATACTGGTTTTGGAGGGTTGTTTTTATTCTTTTAGAAAAACGGAAGTTCACCTTAACTTCCCCCTTAACTACCCAATCGGAAGCTATGAATCGGAAGCCAACTTCGGCGTCGTCTGATTGGTCAAAATGGTTCCGTGCTGCGCCCAGCGCCCGCCCCCTAATGCTACAAGTGGACTCGTTGACTTGTATTTGTACAAGAAAAATATCCAAGAAATAGAATATATATTCAAGAGAAAATATTCTACAGGTGTGCACCTCTCATTGTACCCGTTCACATGCCGATTTGCAGATGTGCACATTTTGTCCACGACAATGGGACGGGTGTAGGAATGTGGTCTGCACCAGATTTACTTGTTGTCTATTTGTGCACCTGCGATTAAGTCTTTGAGAAGGTGTAACTGTAGTTCTGTGTTTGTGGGAGAGCGGGGGAATAGAAGTTTGCAACTCCTAAAGCGTTCTTCTCTGTGACTACAAACTCACTGTAACACACTTGCGTGACTCTTTTCCACAACTACAAATGAGGAATGCACCAAATGTACCTCCGCACCAATTGTCGGTCAGACGCATGAGGTCAGAGGTCACGTTCATGCGCATGCCAGCAAGTAGGTCTATCTGCAGCCGCAGCCAGTCAGGCGAGGGGGGGTGTGGCTCATGGTGACGTCATCGCGCCTGCGGAAGAAACCTCCCTTTTCTGGCAGCCGCTTCCTGTGACAGCCCGACGCCCCATGATGGTGAGTGTGTCGCGCGTGCTGCGCTGCGGCTCCATGTTTGCCGCGCGGCTGCGGAACCAGGAGTGGACGGGCCCTTCAGCGGGACACTACAGCACCGAGACGGCGCCTCAGATGCCGGGCATGGAGTACCAGGTAACCCGCGAGTCACTCTCGCCTCCGGACCGCCTTCGCTAGCGAGCCACTACCTCCGGAGAAGTTTACCACACACACACACACACACACACACGTGTGAGTCGGCAGAGACGTGGCTCCACAGGACCGCACGAGGCTACGGCCACTTCACCGGAGCCCCCGGGACCGACCGGAGCCCCCGGACCGGGAACGTGACCGTGTTGTCCGACATCGAGTCAAAGTGCAGCAGTGCGCGGTCACGTGGTCGCCTGGTAACGGCCGTGCGTAACACCGGTGTTGACTTGTCCAAGTGGAGCGAACACGATGCGCCACAGGACGCTGGCGTGGGCCTGACGGTTACTTCCGTCGTGCACGTGGACTTTCTTTTCCTCGCTCCCGAAGCGAGACACGGCGGGATCTGGTCCTTCTCGACCCGCATGTCGTCACGTGAGGTGAAGTGGAACGATCTGTCCACGTAGCGAGATCATTCCACTTGACGAGAATCCTTGGAGGGAGACATTATTCATGATCGATTTAAGAATATACAACGAAGTCAAAGATAATAAAGATCATGAATCTCATAGGGCGCTGTAGGTCTAGGTGTTTATGGATGGTAATGGTTACTGTATTGACATATCACCTTTCTGGTCTTATCGACCAGTACAAGTCACATTCATACAGTTAAGGGTTAAGTCAAGTGTCTTGCCCAAATGTTGAAAAGGGGGAAACGGGTATCGTGGCTCTGTCCAACAGTAAAATCAACCGACCAGCACCTCGACATCTAATGTAGTTCAATCTGCATCAAAACAGAAATGAAAAAACAAAACATTTGTCAGTGGGTTGTCTTGACTGGAACCAGTGGCCAGCCATGGACCGGTGTCACCAATCTTTGGTTCTGCATTTTCAAGAGCGACTCCCCGAAAATGCCAGGCAACAACTTGGTGGACCAATTTGTCATTCTTTTGAACAGCATGGAAGAAAGTTGAGAGCCCCCCAGAGTCCGCGGCTGAAGTTAAGATAATGAAAGCAGCGTGATCGGTGATGCTTCCGATCATCAGAGGTCAGAATCAGCGCGTCTACTACTGACGACATCAGACTTCACAGTCCATGACCTTGCCATGAAGAGTGACATAGGGAGGCCTGACCTATTGATTCTTTTGTTTTTCATGAGGCAAGTTATCTGATGCTCGATGTTCGTGAATTGTATGAATGGAAATCATTTTCTCTTAAATCACCACAACTTCTGTCAGTGTTAAAATTTTCTCTTTAGCGGGGTCGAATATTCCTAAACATGTTTGTTGCTGCAGCAGCTTTAAGCAAACGTTGTTTAAACAGGAGGAAATGGTTCATCTATTGGAGACTGTTGATCCCCGTGTGGTTCTCTAGTCCGCGCGTCGGGACTCAGAACAGCGTATCTGGAACCAGGTCAGGAATATGAAGCCCAGTGTGGCTCTCTTTGGTGGTTGGACAAAGATATATGAGGCTCTAGTATGCACACAATACCTCATTACATTGTAATACATAAAATACATTCTTTGTTTATTTGGTTTGTAGGTTTGAATTGTGGGAACAGTCAAGAACACTGAGATAATTGGAAGAAGTAACATTATTCGTGCTTCAACTAATCAAAAGTAAATTATCAACCTATTGTCTGAGTCTCTTCAAAAGGGTGGGTTGTTTTATTTCATACCAACTGTTCAAAAACCACAGAATTTATAATGCATAAAAAATGAAGCAGAAAATCAGTTGAGGAACCGAAAATGGCGAATGCTTGACATTTTTTCTTCAGAAATTGTTTGTTTTCTGTTGATGGACTAAATAAGCACTCAACATATCCAGGTCCAGGTTGAGGGAAAATGTTCACCTACTGGGACCTATTGTCAGCTGACCAAGACTCTCCTTAAAGGGGCAGTCAGCGATTCTACAGTCGGTTCTGCGTGGCTCAGCCGTGGCTCTGTACATCGAAAACAAAGAGATGGTGCGGACCTCACCACACAACACTTTGTGCAGCTTGTGAACATCACTCGTCGACGCGTTAAGAGACGTGCTAGCGAGTAATGCTACTCAGGGGTTTTGGCCTCGTGTTTAACGTGTCGGTCTGCTGTGAAATCACAACAACAATGAGCGGGACAAGCGTTCTCTAAAATCGCTTACTGCTCCTTTAACATGTTGAGTCTATGCATAAAAAAAATGCAGTGAAGAGCTGCCTGTACAATTGATTTCAATTACATGACGAACATGTGCCTGTCTGTGTTTGCCACAGGATGCCATCTGCACTCTGAACACCTTGCAGACCAACGCCAGTGCTCTGGAGCAGGTCCGACGAGAGCGGGGCCACCCTCACCTACAGCTCCAGGCCATGCGAGGCTTCTTGGAGCGAGCCGGTCTCACGGTGAGTCCATGGTGTCAGCTTCCGAAACTTGTACTCGGATCAAAGTGACGACCTCAAGAACATCAGTGTTATTGTCTTATCTGACGTGTGTGTTGTTTCAAAGGTGGAGGAACTTGACCATCTAAATATTATTCATGTGACGGGAACAAAGGGCAAGGTGAGCTGCAGCGCACAAGGTGCTCGCGTGTGTTGCATGTTGATTTTCATGTTGATGTAAGTCAAACAGATGCATTATGTGAGCTCTGACATGCAAGTATGTGTTGAAACATCAAACTATTGGAGCAGCTGTATGAACTTGTCCTCTTACATGTCTGTATTTGTCTCTCAGGGGTCAACGTGTGCATTCACTGAGCAGATTTTGAGAAGTTATGGGTTCCGTACAGGATTTTACAGGTAAAAACTACAGTGAATATGATTTCCACTATTTGAAAGAGAGGGATGAGTTGAAAAATCCAGTTATGGACAATATATTCAATTTCTTTTAATAAGTTCTTCTAAATACTACTCTATTACTTTAGCTTTAATACAGCTTGTGTCATTAGAATTTTTTTTTTTTTAAGTTTGGAGATAAGACTATATAAATGGACTGTATTTACATAGTCATATAGACCACTCAAAGCGCTACAGGAAATTCAAACAGTGCTGCCATACACTGTGCTTTTCTTTTCATTGTTTTTTTTATGTAACTTCCATTTTGGTTGCAGTTCCCCACACTTGGTTCAGGTCAGGGAGAGGATTCGAATCAACGGGAAGCCCATTGGGAAAGAGCTCTTCACTAAATACTTCTGGCAGGTTTATGGACGTCTGGATGAAACTAAGGTAGGTCACATAACAAAGAAGAAACTTCTCTGTTTAAAATGGAAGTGTTGTTATTTAACGCAACGGAAAGAAACTAACCTGGTTAATCATTCACCTTTCACCCTGAAATGATTCAGTGCAGTGACCTTCAATCATCTAAGAGTAACCGCTGACATTCCAACAGCTGGTTGTGTCCTGTGTTTTCTCAGCCTCACTTGTGTATTATCAGTGTCACAAGTTGCCAAATGAGACCCTTCATGTCAGGATGAGCGTGACCATCATGTGACAGTGTACATCGCTTTCATTGCTAGTATTTAGTGTGCTGTTTGACTGCTGTTTCAATATTCTATATTACATTTTTGTTTAAAAACAAAACAAAAAAAACAACACTTTTTTGCGTGCCGTGTAGAAGTCATGTCTGTCAGAGACAAAACTGCCGCCCATAACTGTGAGAACATCAGCTCACCTAAATTTGTGGTGTTCCACAAGGAGCAACAGCAATGAGGATTTAATTAAACCTTTGATTCCAGTTGATAGAATTTGCTGTTCCACTTTTTCTGGGGTAGAAATAGTGGTCATTTTGTAAAAACAGGTTCGTTAGCAAAAAAAAATCTTTAACATGACTATGATGAGATGGCACCAACGTTATTAAACACTAAATGTGACTATTTAGACGTGTGAGATGAAAATTTTACAAATATAAACTGTACCAGATTTTTCTGTTTTCGTTGCCAAAAACAGGAGGGAGAAATTTACAAATACATATTTGACATAATCAATCCCATTTGACGCCTTGCCCCTACCCATCAGGGGTGTCTCAATTCACTCTGGCATCGAGGGGGGGGGCTAAGGGAGAGGCCAGATGTTCCGAAAAAAAGTCGCTAGTCGCAAAGCAGCGTTATATTATTACCACATACGCAACGTTATCGTGATGAGCTGTTTGGTCGTTATAAGACCACAGGGTATTTTCAGTGTGATTCACCTGTCCTGTCGTGCCCAACTTTAGGGCTGAACGATTTTGAATTCTGGTGAAAATTCCTTTTCCGGGTGAGAAGCTAGGGACCCGAGTGAGTCAAACAAAAACCCGGATATCAGCGCTAGAAGATATGAGACAAACCAGGGGTGCAACAGTCGGTGCCGGGTCGCAAAACATCACCCAGGAGAAAATGACCTATCTCGAGGACAACAGGAATGTGTAACTGTCCAACTTCTTAGTGTGGATTTTACTGGGTTAGGGTTGAGCAATAAGTCTGATTGTTAAATTGACTGGTGTATATTATTGCAAACAGTGATGCAGTCTTCTGTCTCTGTGTCTTCGCCCTCCTCAGGATGCACATGGAGGGATGATGCCGGCATACTTCCGTTTCCTCACCATCTTGGCTTTCCATGTGTTTCTAAAGGAGAAGGTACGCGGGCAGCTTGTGCTGTCTTTATTAGCAGCTACCACATATATCTCTTATATCTGAATTTCCCCTGTGCGGATCAATAAAGGTTTATCTTATCTTACCAGATGAAAAGGCACTGAAGGACGATCTATATAAGCCTATAGTATGAGGGATTGGAAGTAGGGAATAGGGTGTGACTCTGTGTCTACTTCTATACGATTATACATAACTGAAGGTTAAGAATCTCATTTGCACTTTTATCTGGATTTTTTTAGTGCACGACTGATGTGGATTTTTGGGGGCTGATGCTGATATCGATATTGGAGAGTACAAGATTTCCGATACGATCCGTCGGCTGATATATATCATATATACATATATAATAAATCTGTCAATGATTCCTTAGATTTTGTTATTAAACCTTTTTGACAAATACATGTAATTGGGGCTTGATGAATTAGTTTAACCATAAGCTTGATCATAAATAACTATAAATAAAAAACAACAACAACAATATAACCAAATATATAGAACTGCAAATTTTGTTGCATTGTTTATTTATACAATAAAATATTTAATATCGGTAAACATAACCGCAGATACCAATATGTCTGTGAAAGGCTCATATTGGTCGATGTTATAGACCAACAGATATAGTGGTTGGGCTCAAATTTTTTATTGTTGAACCTTTCCTCACAGTATTTCTGCACTTTGCAAAGTCAGGAAATCTAATACATTGTCAGCAGAGTTGTGCTCAGATAGTGTCATGGCAGTGATCAACGGTTCCCTTGTTTGTTCAGGTGGACGTGGCTGTAGTTGAAGTTGGAATTGGTGGAGCATATGACTGCACAAACATTATAAGGTAAGATTCTCTGTTCAAAGCTCGACCCGAGAGTCTGTATTAAGATGACGTGATGTGAAGCATATTAGAAAGTGAAGCCTCAGTGAAACAGAGAACAGGATATTAGACTGTACGTGACCTACATGATGCTTTGATACACAGACACACAACACTTTGCACCCAACAAAGAGCTGCACTTTACTGTATCACAATCATAACAAAAGATGGTTTGATCTACAATTCCAAACTATATCAGAGAGTGGGAACAGGAACGGGCAGGTGAGTATTACGAGGCCGGTGTTTTCTGAAACATGTCTATGATTCAAAACAGTTCAAAGGATGAGTTCAGTGTTGAAGGACAAATCAAATTGTATTTGTACGGGACTATTTGTTTTTAAAGGCAGATTAATCCACATTTGGTGGATGGGGATTATGGGGTTGAGTCTAAATTAAATCCAGTGTTTGTTTGTGGTAATGACCAAACATCTCCCTCCAATACAACATTATGGCTCTTTATGTGTTTTTGATAGTGGTTGTACAGTTTTTCTACAAAATTGGAGCACAATGGCGCCAAAGAGTAAGATGCACACAGCTGAATCAGTTAAAGTAATGGGACGTGTTCTTGATGAGAAAGAATATTGAATTTTGCTCTCAGCTGGTGAGCTTTGTCTAAGGCCATCAGTGCTCTTCTACTTTACCATTTCATTGTTGAACCGGAGCCAAAACTCTACTCGCAGCAGAGTAATGCATGTTATTTGCTCTTGTATTTTGTAAGTAGTGCAAACACGTGTTTTGTGCTGTCCACCCAGTAATTGCACTTTTAGGATTTATCTGTGAATATCATTGTGTCCATAAGAGGTGTTAGTCCAAGCTCTGACACCAAATTACCGCCTTGTGTAAATAATATCATATTAAATAATATTTATTTTACTCATTAAAATCAGATGAGCCGTTTGCTGTTAATTCCCTGTGGTCTGACAGTGTTAAGAACGTTTAAGAAAGTGATAAACGATTGCTGTTTCCATGGTAAACATTGAATGAGTTCTTTCCTGGCCTGTAGCCCATCGTTACACCAAGTTTCGTAGAAATTAGTTCTGTAGTCTTTTCATAATTCTGCTGACAAACAAATCGCCCCAAAACGGACAGAGGTCAAACCATTAACATGTGGATGAGAACAACTACTGTATATCATTAAACCACAGCACAGTAGAGGGCCTAAACAGAAGTGAGCAGCTCTGTGTGTGGCAGCAAAGTAAAGATCACGTCTCTAACACTAATGAAATTCCAGATTCCCATTTTTGGAGGGGTGGGGAGTGTTCAGTTGGAGCAGATCTGGGTAAACGGGTGGATCCAGGATTTTTTTTCACTTCCTTTAACATGGCGATATAGGGTTGTTGGCCTTGGGGGAGGTGTGTGCTCTCTGAGCGCCCTTCTCGTTGTTGGGTGTGGTTATGGGTAGAAAAACAGAATCCACCAGAGAGGGCAGTAAAACACTTTTACACGTTCTCCTGTTTGCATCAGAGGAATAACAGGCTGAAGGTGTGGGAAGAGAAAGTCACCATGGCTGAACAGAGGGAGATTGGAAACAATAATGACATCACAGTCTGTGTACTTATTCATTCCACTCATTCACACACATTCATACAGCGTTGCTATTCACTGCGCTTTTTTCTCTCACATCCATACACTGTCGGAAGAGCCGTCAGAGGCAATTCAGGGTTAAGTGTCTTGCCCAAGGACACATTGGCATGTGGACTGGCGGAAGCAGGGGTCAAACGACTCTACCGCCTGAGCCATATCCGCCTATATGAAATCAATTGTGATGCACTGTTACAGACAAATGATTTGTAAGCAGTTGTACCATAAAGTTTTGGCAACTTTATCTTATTGATTACATTTTTTTTTTACAGCTTTATCAATGTTTTATAAAGCATTAATGTTCTTCTCTGTGGTTTTGTCCTGACAGGAGGCCGTGGGTGTGTGGCATCTCCTCTCTGGGTATAGACCACACTCAGATTCTCGGAGACACCATTGAAAAGATTGCCTGGCAAAAAGGAGGCATCTTCAAGGTGTGTTGGCAGTTGACATCAGACAGGTGGCGCTGGGATTGGACTAGTGTGATAAATGGCTCCACCTACCAGCTTTATCGCAGTCGTCACCCAAACGCAAATGCACAACACTTGCCCGTCTAGACAAAGAGTATTTAGCTCTGCATCAGTAAGAATTCCCAGTTAATATTAACACACCTGAGAACTTATATCAGGTGACCATGCATATACACAAGACCGATAAGAACCATCAATCAATCCAAACAAATCTCTGTTTTAGGCACTCAAAAAACTTTCTGCTCAGCCCTGGCTCCGTAAATGGAAAACAAGGAAATGGTGCGGACCTCACCACACAGCACTGTGCAGTTTGTAAACGTCACTCGTCGACACGTTAAGAGACGTGCTAGTGAACGACACTATGACTATGAGGTTTTGACCTTGTGGTAAGTGCGTCGGTCTCCCGTACCCGAGGCTGCGGGTTCGAAGCTCAATCAGAGCAGTAAAATCATCAACAACAACAACGAAGAGAGAGACAAGCTTCTCTAAAAACGCTAACTGCGCATTTAATTGGAGACTTTAAATTGACCGTAGGTGTGAATGGTTGTTTGTCTCTGTATGTTTCCCAGTGAACGCCGCCTCTCAGCTGGGCTTGGCTCCACACAGGCATTGAGCCCGATGCGACCACGCCGAGGGGCTTGTTAGTCTACAGTTCAATAGTTTCTTTTATTGCAGGAAAAAAAATGCCGTCATGAGAATTTTTTAATACTTATGAATTGTATTGCGGGCCCAATTAGATTGTCTCATGGGTCATATTTGGGTCCCCACTCCTTCTAACCCTAACCCCATTCACCATGTTCCTGTGATTCCAGCCTGGGGTTCCTGCCTTCACAGTCAAACAACCAGAACATGCTCTGGCTGTGCTGAAGGACCGGGCCACGGTGGTGAGAGTAAGTGACCACTTGTTCTGATCTCTCCTCCAGCTGCTTAGTTGTGTGTTCTACAGTCTCACCTGTTGTTGTGGTTGTTGTCGTCGTAGTGTCCTCTGAGGGTGTGTCCAGAGCTGGAGGACTATCAGACAGACTGTGGACCTTTGCATCTCGGCCTGGCAGGATTGCACCAGCACTCCAATGCCTCCCTGGCCCTCCAGTTGAGTCACACGTGGCTGCAGAGCAGATGTCTCCCAGGTGGGATGGGATGTCACCAACATTTCATCTGTATTCAGAAAATGTATGAAAAGATTGGCTTCATAAAAAGCTTTGTACAAGGCAGATCTTTTAGTTTGGCTGTTCGCTGTATGCGGGAAACACTGATCCATTCAGTGTTTACAAAATATAACCAGCAACCTCCCTATTAGTGGGTGACTGATATCCAGATAATCATACATATCATAACTATTCTAATATTTTGTCTGTCTTTGCAGATTTACAGTATTTTGTAACAGCAGCTGTTTCTTTCTATCTTCATGATTCTTTGTCATATGTTGTGAGCCCTCGACTGTACTGAAGCTGCCCGTTGACATGATTCCAGGTGAAGAGTAGCGGTCCATCAGGCTGCAGTGCCACAGTCCTGGTTCTGTCTCTCTCAAGAATCACCCTGTTCTGGGTCACGTTCTCTCTCCTGCGTCTGTTCTGAGAGTCATGAGCCCCGTCCCTCTCAACTGATCATTTAGAATCATAGGAAATATTTAACAGTATGTGGATCATTCAGTGGCTTTAGTTTTTTATTTGTCATGTTGTTCTGAGCTTCACTGATAGAACAGGAACTCTGTCACAATCAAAGAATCTTTGAGGAATTTAAATGAAGCTATAATAGTTGTGATGTATTTATTTAGCGTGTTTTTAGTTTTCTTATGATTATTATATCACGTCTGTATATGAATTTGTTTATTGAATAGGGACCATACAGATGAACATCACTACAAACAGTAATGAATACAGGATGTTCAGCTGAAGCTCTGAACCCTTAGTCTGGTTTTGTTCTTACATCATTTTTTCTTTTTTAATTTTTTAGATTACTTTGGGTTAAATATACAGACGGACACCTTGGTGCGTAAACGTGACAACCAATGAACATGTTAGTCTCATGTCTGAACAACTGCCTAAAAGTAACTAAAGTTACTGGAGTGATCTTACTGGAACACTTCTAACACAACTTAAAGGGGCAGTAAGCGTTTTTAGAGAACGCTCGTCTCTCTCTTTGTTGTCTTTGTTGTTGTCGGTAATGTCAATGCTGTGGTCGGGGTTGAACCTGCAGCCTCGGTTACGTGAGGCCTCGCATCGTCCGTCGCCAGCACGTCTCTTAACGCGTCGACGAGCGATGATTACAAGCTGCAAACAGTGTTGAGTTCTGACGTCCGCACCATTTCTTTGTTTTCAATGTACAGAGCCACGGCTGAGCCACGCAAAACAGCAGGCTACGTACCGTGACGAATATTCTCTGATTTTTGCAAAGCGTGTATTGCTTTTCGAATCGCTTACTGCCCCTTTAAGTGTTACGTTTCACTTAGGTTTAGGACTCAACTGCAGACCACAGACACTAGAAGTTTAATATATTTAATACAAACTTGTTATAGGATATTGAACAGAGATTGTGATTCTGAGCAGGGGCGAGACTGAGGCTCCCAGGCCCGAGGCAACCTCCGTGTGAGCAGCGGAGACGGGTTGAGTCGAGGGCAAAACAGAATGGCATAATTTCCAGCAAAAAATCCACAACAATCAAAAACTAGTTCAGACAATTTCAAGAGTGTAGACCGTGTGTCGTACCACTGAGCGGGTGAAACAACCTGCCGACGAAAGCGAGCTGGGTTTTTAACCAACACACACACACACACACACACACACACACACACACACACACACACACACACACACACACACACACACACACACACACACACACACACACACACACACACACACACACACACACACACACACACACACACACACACACACACACACACACACACACACACACACACACACACACACGATAATAACCAGTTATTGTCATTCCAGGGTTTGTCTAGGTGTTGATGACAGCATGTCCTCTCTCAGCAGATAAAAGATTTCCGTCTGCCAATGCTGACAACACAGTTGCACTTCTTCAGGGCACGCCCTTCAAGCCCAGCCCCATCATGGTGAAAGGTGAGTCATGGAAACAACAACAGCCATTTTGGATCTCTGTGAATAAGCAAAATTAGATATACATCCACAGTGGACTAGAATATATGTAATGATTATGAAAGTAAATGAACCCTTCAATGTATGAAAACAATCTAACATGAATTGTTGGTTGTAGTAATCGTTGAACTAATATGTATGTTATTAGTTTAAATAGACTATAGACTACTTTCACTGGAAGTGGACCCACATAATTCTTAAGGCAAGTGCAGAATGAAGAAAAAAACAAGCGGCTCAACTTAAAGCATTAAAAGAATCATTGGAGCTTGTCAACAGATTCATTCTGTTCAAGGGCGAACGAACGCAGGACACCGCAAAGGAAGATAGACAGGAAGCAATGTGCAGCTTTACACTTATAGACCTGGGCGATATGGAAAAAAAACGTATCGATATATATCGCAATATAAATCAAATCACTAATTCTGTCGAGCTTAAAGGTACCTTTTTACTCCCAAGTGAGATGTGAAGATATGAGGTTAATTTTGGTTTATAATATTTATTTTGTCAGAAGTTAAACATTATACATCTGTATTTCAGATGAATAAAATGGGTATATATAATAAACTAAAATCTTAATTTTGACCAGTCAGAAGCTTACAGGAGAACACAAACTAAATTCTTTGATCAGTTCTAAAATGATATTAATAACAAATAAAATAAAAACTACCTCACTGTATCCTTTCCTTTGTATAGATTCAAACTGTTTTAAATAGTTGGGAAACACAAATGAATAGACAACGTTGACTTTGTGGGAACAAGCTTTCGACATTGCACGTGACGCTACGACTCTTGTCTGACTTTAAACAGCCTAAATATCTCCACACCACCGAATTCTTCGGAAGCTTCTTTTGAACAATGTCCTCGTCTTTTGAGCCTCATGTCCATCGAGAGCTGTCTCTCGAGTTAATATTTTCTGTCGTCATTTTCTCTTTTATCTATTCTCTTTCTCATTGGCTGTTGGTGTCGTCTTTCAAAACATGGATGGAATGAGTTCTATTGACGTATCGTCCGTGTCTTATATTTCTATTCAGGACAAGTTATTATTACAGATATTATTATCTGTATCGTTTTATAGCCCTGCCCTATTTACACTCTAAAATGGGTGTCATCATTGAGTTTATCAGTGTATCTAACAGGATGATGTCAGGGTTTCTGTTCACCAGCTGAAGATGACTCTAAACATCAAAGTAAATCTACTAAAGTACAATGTGACTTTTATATATCTGTCTCCAACTTGATAAAAAAACTCCGTAAAACAAATCTGTAACCCGTGTGTTTGCTCTCAGGGCTGGCAGACACAGAGTGGCCTGGAAGGAATCAGACTCTGAAACACGGAGCAGTCACCTACTTCCTGGATGGAGCTCACACCCTGCGCAGCATGCAGGCCTGTGTGAACTGGTTCAGAGAGACTGCAGCCCAGCATGAGAGCAGAGCAAGGTGACTGAGCTCAGTCCTGCGCCCATCAAGCACACAGATTCTGACTAGAGCCTTTGGCAAAAAAAGACCACTGAATCGCAAGAGAAGAAGAGTGCGGACATTATGGAAGATATCCCGGGGCCACAATATTGGCTAAAACGGCATTCCATAACCAACACATACCCGGGCAGCTGTGCGTGTGTGAGACTTGTCCTGTAAAGGGCATTGCGTGGTTGATAAGACTAGAAAAGCGCCATATAACCACTGTCCATTAATAAACAACTCTAGCAGTATGAGAGCAACATAACAGTCCTGCTGCTCGGTGCTCATAGTGCTGAAACGAGCTGTCATACAATAATGAATCATATCTTTGTGTTTTTGTCATGTTGAGGTTGACTCACCACACTGATGCACTTTCACCATGTCTGTTTAACACTCTTTACATTTCAGCTTAATAATGAATTTGCTTAGCAGCTGTCTTGAGGTGTATGTTAAACGGTAAATGGACTGTATTTATACAACACTTTTCTAGTCATATAGACCACTCAGGGCACTTTACAGTCACACATTCATACAGCCCTGATACTGTATGTACTCACATTCATACACTGTCAGAAGAGCGGCAGTGGGTTAAGTGTCTTACCCAAGGACACATCGGCATGTGGACTGGAGGAAGTACATCCTGAGCCACAGTCGCCCGGGTATGTGTTGGTTATGGAATGCAGTTTTAGCAAATATTGGGGCCCCACCGATAACTTCTATGATGTCCGCACTCTTCTTCTCTTGCGATTCAGTGGTCTGGTAGACTGAATCTGTGAGATAGCCACGCCCCCTGATTTGCATATAAGAAATGGAAATAAATAGAGAGTGAAATAAATAAATGCGGCATTAGGAAATAAAAGTCCCCGGAAATGAATAAATGTAAAACCTATTTATTTATTTAAAGCTACAGTGTGTAATATTCAGAAGAACTTATTCACAGAAATTGAATATATTGTCCATAACTATGTGTTTATATATGTATCATCAACTGTGAATGAGCTAAATAGTTACATGAGGTGGACCCGACCTCCGTGTGAGTCGCCATGTTCCTACGCCATTTTGAATACGGTTGTTGAAACTTAACGGTCCAGAATACGTCGCATTCACATTGAATTTTCAGACGCTGCTGGAAACCAGAAATTGAATCAGCAGTGCGCCACCATAAAGTGTCAGAAAAGTAGAAAAATGACACACTGGGGCTTTAACTAATTGACTCATTTATATATTTGTATTTATTTATTACTTGCCTCATTTATTTATTTCAGGATGTATTTCATATTTATTTATTTATTTGATATTGGCTAAAATGGTATTCCATAGTTGGTAGTAGTATTTTTATGATTATGCATATATTATAAGGTTCTGTGAATTAAAACATGTTTTAGACGTTTCAACAAATTTCTATGTTGTTGTAAATGTTGACACTTTTTCACTGCAGACAAACATGAGTTATGGATCTAAGATCAGTAATAATAGTATCGTATCGTTGACTGCTGCTCTCCACTCGTCACATTTTCTCACAACTCTGACATGTTTGTGTTGTAGTGGACCTGTGGCCAGAGTGTTACTCTTCAACGCCACAGGGGAGAGAGACTCTGCAGCCATGTTGAAACTCCTGGTGGTGAGTACAACTGGTCATTGTAGATACTAAATATTTTTTAATTTTCAGCTAATTTCCTATTTTTTCTTGTTGATTATTGTTCATTTCTCGTGTTAACTGCTACTGGAGATGTTGAGGATTTCACACCCGTACTAAATGAATGACAGGTTTTTGCAGAGTGAGTAAAATTTAAGGGTTATTATTATAAGATGAACGTTAGGCCGGATGTAAAGTAGACTTATACTTGTCTATGATTGGTTCCTTCTGATCAGATCGTACTTGGGGTTAATCATGTGATCTGCAGTGAGTTGTTTGATACATGTGGAAGATTGCTAACTTCAAATTCCTCTATTTCGTCTGTGTTTCTGTTCAGCCGTGTCACTTTGACTTTGCTGTGTTCTGCCCAAACATCACTGAGGCCGTCACTTCCTGTAATGCAGGTGAGGTCTTTCAGCTGTTTGTGTTTCACAGTGAACTCCCTCGTCCTGTTCCAGATGTTTTTATAAATATATAACTATACAATGACTACAAAAGATGGTTTTCCTGAAGCAGATGAATTCTCATCATTAACACAGGCTTCATTATGTGTTCAGACCTCTTCACCTTTTACACATAATGAATGTGATTTTTGAAATTATTGCAAATATATTTATAATCAAAAACGTAAATCTTTTAAGTTACAAAAGTGTTCAGAGCCTCAATCCGTTGCCCTGTGGAAGCCCCCTGTTGAAGCCCCTTGGCAGCAGTTAGTTTCCAGTCTTAACAGATATGAACACTAACAGGTACATGTTGTCTGACCTAACTTAACTATTGCTGCAAGTCTTTCAGTCCTCAGTTGGCAGAAATCGTGAACCTCCCTCCACCTGTTATGCAGATTATCTGAATAGAAGTCAAATGTTCATCAACTAAACAGGATATATAAGGACGATGTATGTGTGTTGAAGCAGAATTCTGTTGGGGGTTAAAGCTAAAAGTTGAAATAGCCACTGATATTTACTTTCTTTAATATGTGAAATATGATTAAAACCATATGTCATACCTACCTGCACTATACTCTGATGCTTCATTGTCAGCTGCAGACAAGTTATTTTTGTGCCCGTCAGATTGCCCTAAATCAAATTCAACTATCAACCTTATTCTGAATAAGGCATTATTTCAGTATTGATGTTTACAGGAGTTACCAGTAGAATATTTCATACATATTCCTGTGTGTGTGTGACGGAGCAGTCTGTTGAAAACTCAAATAAGACGTATACATCAGAATACTCCACATGTCCAAATTAGATTATTACTTATTCGAGTATGACCTTATTTGTGTTGAGGTCATTTAGAAAGTACTGTTTACATGGCAGTGCCTTATTCAGATTACTGTCTTAATCTGGTTGATATGAGAATATTGCTGAGTATGAAAACATAGTCATGTCCGTGTGCAGTGTAAACAAACTTGCTTGAGTTTGTTGATTTTGAGCCAGATCACGTGCTTGGTGCTGCTCTGGTGCCAGCAGCCACTCGGCTCCACTGATCCCCATTCAAACACAAAGTGTAATGTTTACATTTCTGTTGGTGAGAAATATAAAGTCCCTTTTTGTGATTCTGGATTCAATCTTCAATTGTGTTTGTGTTTTGGACCTGAATAGTCGTGTCCTTCCTCCTTTCAGACCAGCAGAACTTTAACGTCTCGGTGGAGCACATGTTGACTCGCTGCCTTGACAACGAGAGGAGTTGGCGTCTTCACCACAGCAGTGGTCCTCAGCTGCTCATCGAGGACGCCCTGCCCCTGGGCCCCGAGAAAAAAGCAGACCCCCTGGTCTTCCCCTGCATCCTCAGCGCCCTCCAGTGGATTACTCAGGGCAGGGACTCAGTCCTGGCAGACGGAGCTAAGACGGTCTTCACAGTCAAACCCAGTGTCATGGCCAAAGCTGCTCCACTCTGCGACGCGGTGGAGATCCACGTCCTCATCACCGGGAGCCTCCACCTGGTGGGCGGAGCACTCAGACACCTCGACCTCGCTTCCTCCAAATAACTGTGATCATGAGCTCGGTGAAGTGATGGATGGATGCTCTGCTTCTGCACATCTGCCCCCGGGGAAGAAAGATCATTCTGTCTGTGTAGATTAGGTTTTGTAGGACAAGCTTTTTGGATGGTGCCTTCAGGTGTCGATTAAAAAACTGCACCCAGCTGCTGTTGTTGTCTGCCAAGAGTCAGCTGGTATGTACGGAGCCTCATACAGAGCCTCACACGGAGCCTCTCAGTCTTACTTGTGACTCCACCAGCGTGTGGAGCTCATGTTTCAGTCTTACATGAAGCCAAATGTGTTTACATGAAGTACAGAAGTTGGCTCCAGTGATCTCTGGTGTCACCTGATGAGCTGGAGTCATATGATGGTTATTCCATCATAGAAAAGTCTCCACAAAGTGCTACAGGGACTTTTAGTGTTTACAAATCTATGAATCACTTGATCATCATCATAAGTCTTTTTTATTGACAATGTTCTTCACACACGTGGTCGACTGTGTCGACGATTGGGAAATACTTATCAGGTGAATTCATGCAACTGCCAATCAAATGTAGTGTAATCTGCTTTACACTGGAATCATATTTAAGTGCTCCTTAATTGAAATGTTTCTAATCTGACTGTAACACATGGGGTTACTGTATGTATGAATAATGTTGATGGCCATACCATACCTGTATGAAATACACTTACCATCTGGCTCCTAATGTTGTCATGGCGATGCATCAGGTGAAGCTGCACCCCTTCACCCTGGAACCTCAGGAGGTTTCAGTATAAAATATACCACATGCCCTTGAAGTGAACCTGTCGCATCTCAAATATATTGATTGAAATTGTATCACGTTGTTTTTCCTTTCTTCTATAAATCAATCTGGTCATGGGTAATTTCCGTCTGAACTACTTTTGTGTTTCCAATGCAATAAGTTTTACTTTACAATGACATGGACTGTATTTATATCTGACTTACAGTCTTATTGATGACCTGCAGCTCTTGTAATCGAAGGAATTGTTATTATTATGCAAATAAATCGCTAATTTGATGCACTTAACGTGCTCCGACTTGCCCGAAAACTTGCACACCGATCAGAACTGGTAATAAATTTTATATTTTAGGGGTCAGAGGCATGGGCGATAAAACCCCTCACCACCTTTCCCCAAGCGTTTAATTTGAAGTAGGTGAACAACATTTGGTAGGCAAGTGTATCACATCCAGACCTACAGAACAGAATAGGAAGTCGGCCGTTTTCATTTTAGTGAGCAAATTTTGCGCCTCTTGGACATTTTCACACATCATACTTGAACAAACGCCTCCCAAAGATTTCATTATTAATAGTCACCATGGCTGAAATCCCTTTTATTGTTTGCTGTGATGACGGGCACTGGGACGCGTGTGATTCACCTTGGTTGCAGTGTGTACGTGTAGGTTGCTGTGGCTGCACTTATGGTGAGTATGTGGTAGCACCACAAAAAAGTCTAAATGAGCAGGTGAAGCTCTTTATGCCTTTTTGATAAATGTTTGTCTAATGATTCTTGCAGTTTTGGGTAATATCTTCATGGTTGAATGCACTTATTGTTGGTTGCTTTGGAAAGAGTCTGCTGAATTAATGTAACGTTTTAGTGAACAGGTGAGCGAATGACTTCTCCACAGTGAACTGAAGCCTACAGGTTGCTGCAGTGATGCTGGGTTAGCAGATTAGATAAAAGGAAGAAATTCTTTGCATACAAACTGCTCTTGAAAATGATGACTGGGTTTATTTATTTATGGCATGAGTCAGTCTGAATGACTGCAGGGTGTAAAATAAAATAAAATTCCTGCACTCATTCACAGTACATCCTTTTTTATTAGACAAAACATTAAACCTAGTAAAATATCACTTGTCTGTCACCACATTTGAATTCACCTGCAGGAATTTCTATTCTTTTTTCGGAAACGTTTATAATCGCTCCCTGAAATGAAAATATCTCTGCTGCCTTGAAGGTATATTACAGTTGTCAGGTTAAACTATATGAAGGAATGAAAATGACATAAGTATAAATTAATAAACAAATACATGCTGCAATAAATATATGTTAAAATAAATACATAGATAAATGTAATGTAGAAATAAATGCAGTAAATACATGAATGATTATAGAAATAAATGTAGAAATACAGAAAAGGCTAACTGTATTTATTTGGTCATTTATTTATACTTATGCCATTTTCTGTCCTAATAAAATATAGTTAATAAGATGTACACACGGTCAAAAAAGTAAGTATTCAGGATTTTCAAAAAAATATTTATTTTTTCAACAGGTGTTTGCTACTCCGAGTCGGCAGGTGTCGCTCTCAGTTCATCTCAACAATGTGGTCTATTAGTGCTGCCTTCAGGGACTCTGATCAGACTTCAGAATCAGAATTGAACTTGTACGAAACAGAATTTGCAACTCTCATCACTTACAAATCATATTGCGATTATGTACATGTGACCCGGCGCATCCTAGCAAAACGTAAGTAGTGATTGGGGCAGATAAAAAATACAATCATGAGATATTGGCATGGAAATTATTTATTTTTTCTTGTAACCCGACGGATGACAAGACTACAGATAATTAACAATGATTTAATTTCTTTCATTGCACTTCGGTAAAAAAACCAAACGTGTTATCCGTATTTTTTAATGTTTCTCATTAATATTATTATTATTTCAATGTTTTAACTAATGAAACCAAATATGCTGCCATTCCTTCGACCGCTGTAGTGTAAGAGCCGGAGCTTTGACACTCAAAAATATGAGGAAGAAAAGAAGGCACCTGATCCAAAACCTCCGAAAGATACAAGTACAGTTTAATCCAGTAGATGTTTCACAAAATAACTGAAAATAGTGTTATCAATTCCAGTGTCTCAGACAAACTAATCCAATTATTTTAATTTTGAATATAGGTAAATAATAGCGATGCCGATCCACACTCCATACCAGTGGGTGGCGGTAATGTGCGAATTTGTTGTTTGCCTACCGCCCAAAAAAACAACTCGAAGAAGAAGTAAAGACGACGAAGAAGAAGAAAGCAGCGCAACACGGCTCGGAGATGCAGCGAGAGAGAACAGCCAACGCCGCCGGCGCTGAAAAGTAAGAGAATAACCATCAAAACCACGTTTATCAAACGTTTGTGTTTTCTCCCGTTTGAGGACGTCACATGTAGCTCGTGTCTCCTCGTGTCCGAAGTCCCGGTGTTGAGTGAAATGTCTCTCGTGCAGGCCCGACCGGGAGGCCGCCATCATGTCCAAGTACTACGACGGAGTGGAGTTTCCCTTCTGCGACGAGTTCTCCAAGTACGAGAAATTGGCCAAAATAGGACAGGGGACGTTCGGGTGAGTGGCGCTGCGACACGCTCCCGTCTGTCGACGTGTGGACGCTAACGGCAGCTGCTAGCTGTTAGCCGCTGGCCGCGGGGAAGCTAACGGGTAAACACAGACCTGTCTTCTCCCTTCACGTGCAGCCTCGTGGAGACTTGACAACTACAGGTTGTGTGTCAGTGAACAGAGGGTCAGGGGGGTAACCCGGTCATAACCATAACCTGACCATAACCCTGACATATCCCAGACATAACCCCTAACCATAACCCGGTCATAACCCTGACATAACCCCTGACCATAACCCAGTCATAACCCAGGGTTGTGTGTCAGTGAACAGAGGGTCAGGGGGTAACCCAGTCATAACCTGGACATAACCCAGGCATAACCCATAACCATAACCCCTGACCATAACCCATAACCATAACCCCTGACCATAACCCATAACCATAACCCCTGACCAAGCCCAGACATAACCCTGACCATAACCCGGACATATCCCAGACATAACCCATAACCATAGCCCCTGACCATAACCCGGACATAACCCATAACCATAGCCCCTGACCATAACCCGGACATAACCCATAACCATAGCCCCTGACCATAACCCGGACATAACCCAGGGTTGTGTGTCAGTGAACAGAGGATCAGGGGGTTACCTGACCATAACCCCTGACCATAACCCGGACCATAACCCCTGACCATAACCCGGACCATAACCCCTGACCATAACCCAGGGTTGTGTGTCAGAGAACAGAGGCGCTGTGGGAGTCTGCAGGTTCTTCATGTCCAACACTTCATTCGTGCTTGTGTCCTGTGATGTCATTCCACAGGGAGGTGTTCAAAGCCAAGCACAGACAGACTGGGAAGAAGGTGGCGCTGAAGAAGGTTTTGATGGAAAACGAGAAAGAAGGAGTAAGAGACCGTTTAGTCAATTCTATAGACTCATGTGTTTGAACTCACGGTGAGAGAAAGCTTACTAGTAATAAATCACAACTGTCTATATGGACCGTGATTGTAGATTTGGCCTTAATTTCTGTTTGAAGTTTATTTACTGTGGATATTTAAGTTTCTGTTTAAATATGTAAGCATGTGTTTAAGAGAAATAGCTCTGTGCATGGTTTTGAAGTTTATTAATTCATGGATTGGAAGTTAGTTCAGTTGAGGCTCAAGCAGCGACCGAGCCACGCGGCGTTCTAACTGTGGTGCACTTTTCCCATGAGGAAGACTTGGCGTTGGATTCTCCTGTGGCGATTTACAAACTGTGGAAGTGTACGATTCGTGTACACGAGTTAATGCAAGGCAACTGACGAGTCACGACAGCACAAACTTGGGTTTAGCCAAATTGCGTAGCTGCCTGTAGGGTAGGTCTCCATTCCTCCACGTTCCTCATCTTTATCTGTGTTTCAGTTTCCAATCACAGCATTGAGAGAAATCAAGATCCTGCAGCTGCTCAAACATGAGAACGTGGTCAATCTGATCGAGATCTGCAGAACCAAAGGTTGGTGTCACAAGTCTCCAGTCTTTCTACTTTAACAGAGTTATATCTTTAGGTCACTCGTCGCCCTGCCATGCACAGTTTTTTCAGCAGCCAATATTCCTTATACTTGTAATGTTTTGCAGTTCTTATATTTGTATTTATCATATTTTTAAATATTTTGTGAGGTTTGTTGTGACAGATACCTGCTGCTGCAACACAGGAATATCCCAGTTTGGGATCAAAAAAATTCATCTATTTATTTACAAGTCAGTTTCAATACTATCTACAATACACATTCAGGAAAATAAGTCCATCGGAGCAGCAAAAGGTGCAAAATATGATACTAAAGTGCACCAGTGCACAACATCTCACTGCATGTTAAAGATCTTCATTGGAGGAGCAGGTCAGCAGGTGCACAGTCGCAGCAGGTGCACAGTCGCACTCAGACCACAGCAAAACAAACCAACACTGCAGCTACATTGCTCCAAATCAATGTAATGCTCCTTAAATATTTGTCCAGATTCGAGGTGCGACCCGACTGCCCTTTGCCTTGTTGTTGCTTTAAGTACAGTCAGACTCTCTCTCCCTCTCCTCGGGGCGTGTTGCCGACAGCGCTGAGTTGCTGTGTTTTGTCGTGTCAAAATAAAAGCCCTCTCAGGGTCCTGAAATTGCGACAACACATTTCATAAAATTCTGTAGGAGCGGCGGTGCCACAAAATGGGCGTAGCGTAAACCCTGATGCACAAAGAGCTAAATATGCGTTATTCCAGTTATAGACGAACAAAGCTTTTGTGTGCATGACATTATTTTGTTTGGTAATTATGTCTTTAATTCTTGGTTTGCTCTCATTGGTTTTGAAGCAACACAGTTCAATAGATACAAAGGCAGCATCTACCTGGTGTTTGACTTCTGTGAGCACGACCTGGCTGGGCTGCTGAGTAATGCCAATGTAAAGTTCACCCTGGCAGAGATCAAGAAGGTCATGCAGATGCTGCTGAATGGACTCTACTACATCCACAGAAATAAGGTGAGGCGCTGACCAATAACCATTCAAGTCCCTTTTGTGATTTTTAAGTTTTAGAAAGCATGCACACGCAGGGTTAAGAGCAAACAGGGCTTCCCATTACAATGTGACCAATTGTGTTTATTAAACACTGGGATTTGCAAATATAGCTAATGGAAATATGCAATTTAGCCTGCCTCAAATGATGGCTCGATCACCATTTCAGGAAATACGCTAACAACGTAGCCGGCCTGACCTTAATGAGTTGGTGCTTCTGGAAAACATGCACATTTGAGGAGGGACTAGAAGATGCTAGTTCAGATGCCTCATATCCAGATAAACCCCTTTAAATCCAGACTTTACCCCAAAGGACATTGTAAAAGCTTGTAAAGAGGCTGATGAGAGAATTCAGCTTTCGGTTTTTAATACTTTTTTTTTTCTACTTTTTTTCAAGTATTGAGTATAGACTAATGGGCAGAAATGGTCATTGAAAATTGAAACGCCTTTCGTCAGAATGTTATGAGAGCTCCTCTTAAGTAGCACAACACTGTACATAACAGAAAAATAAAAATCGGAATGTCATTTATCAAACTGACTGTTAAAATCTAATGTGTGACGTGGTCTTCTGCTGGATCAGATCCTCCACAGAGACATGAAAGCCGCCAACGTGCTCATCACCAGAGACGGAGTTCTGAAGCTGGCTGACTTTGGTTTGGCCCGAGCCTTCAGTCTGGCTAAAAACAGCCAGGGCAACCGCTACACCAATCGTGTGGTGACACTCTGGTACCGTCCTCCAGAGCTGCTGCTGGGTAAGAGACAAGCATCCTACTGACTTATGCCTCGGACACGACACCATTTTCAAACATCAACACGTTGTGTATTGTGAACGGTACAGATCTCTGTACCGTTCACAATACACAACGTGTTGTCTTGTAATCAGTCTTTCAGTCGTTGTGCTGTTCACACTACGTGACTCATCTGTGACAGAGGTTCACACACTACACGAGAAATGTATTTCAAACAACTTTACACATGAAAACACACGAGAAGTGACATGGGATAATATGTGATACACGCCAAACAGGAAGTGTTTGTCACTTTTCACCATGGACGTCAAAAAGAAACTGTTCAATATATTTAAGGAGGCTCTTATGTTGACAGGTCAGAAACAGGAAGTAGTTTGAGCGGACGCTGTCTGTGTTGTGTGGAGAGAGAGATAACTTGACGTGTTAATATGTGGTTCCGTATTACAGCAGCTCGAGGTTACGTTCATCATCTGTATCAGTGAAAACGCACACGACAGAATCAAGTCCTGCAAATAGTCTGAGGTGATTTGTTCAGAAACACGGAAAAGTCAGAGAATATGTATGAAGAGTGTTGTTGTGGTTTCATGTTGACACACTCACTGTCTGTCACATCACAGCTCACACTACAGGGGATGAGTTCCCCGTCCAATCATCAAAAATCTTGATACATAACTTACATCTGTGATTAGCTACAGTTCTACTTAAAGCATTTTGTTATCAACCTATAGGGGTTCCACAAACATCTATCTCAATAACAACTGAACAGAATTTCAAAAAAACTGATCACCAAAAAATTGGATCAAATGTAATGGCGCCATCTTGATTTGTTAAAATGGGCATGTTTGCTTATTACTCAAGATGCCTATTACTTATTATGACCAAACTCACGCCATCAATAAACAGAGTTTTGTTTACATCCCATCAAGGGGGCAGTGGGTTTGAACCCCCCAATCGCTCTATGAAGCTATAATTATTTATTTAATGTTTTTTTGGGTAGGTGAACGGGACTACGGCCCTCCCATTGACCTGTGGGGAGCGGGCTGCATCATGGCAGAGATGTGGACCCGGAGTCCGATCATGCAGGGCAACACAGAGCAGCACCAGCTCACTCTGATCAGCCAGCTTTGTGGCTCCATAACTGCTGAGGTAAGATGGAATCACGGAGAGGATCATTGGTTTACACCAGTGTTTCTCAAGGGGGGGCGTTGAAGTGCCCTTGGGGGGTGTTTGTTTTAAGGCGAGTTTACTCCAAGATTTCAAAACAATACAAGTTTAGTGGTCTGCCATGTTAAAACCTGCCAGTTCTGCCTTCACGAGAACGTGAGTTTCAGAGTTTCATTTTATATGAACTCCGTACTGCAGCGTTATAAAACGGTCTTGTCGTGAACTTTAAAGTGTTCATTAGACATTGTTGTCGTGTAAGGCTGAACGATTAATAGTTTTGAAATTGAAATCACAATTTGAAATTGCAAAAGACTGTGATTTACAATACATTAGGATGCAGCGGATCTGACCAGAGTAACACCATTCAAAAATGCCGTGCGGCGCATGTAGTAGTTGTTTGCGACTATTACTCTGTATGAAAATGTCTCACGCGACCTGGATAATGGATAGGGGGGTGCTGGCCCAAAAAAGGTTGAGAAACCACTGGTTTAGACTGAATGAGCTTCACATGGCGCCATACACTACTCACCTGGACCTTGAACCATTTTCTCTGTGTATCAGGTGTGGCCTAGCGTGGATAAGAAATACGAGCTGTACCAGAAGATGGAGCTGCCTAAAGGCCAGAAGAGGAAGGTGAAGGATCGGCTCAAAGCCTACGTCAAAGACCCGTACGCTCTGGACCTGATTGACAAGCTACTGGTCCTCGACCCAGCACAGCGCACGGACAGCGACGATGCACTTAACCACGATTTCTTCTGGTCTGACCCCATGCCATCAGACCTGAAGAACATGCTCTCCACCCACAACACATCCATGTTTGAATATTTGGCACCGCCCAGACGGAGAGGCCACATGCCCCAGCAGCAGCCAAATCAGAACAGAAACCCAGCTACCACCAGCCAGACTGAATTTGATCGAGTGTTTTAGTAGCTCGAGAGGTTTTTGATAGGGCTGTTACTTTTCAACTACACACACTAGTATAATCTATACTGGACTGCTGCTCCTTTCCATCAGTCATGAGACTCCGTGTGGCAGAGATGGCAAGCAGCCTCCTCTTTGTTGGCAGTTCTGCCATCTGTGGCAAAGAACCCAGAACTGCCTGTGAGATGCATCAGTGTTTTTAATTGATACCAATAGCTCAAACTGATGGTGGTCGGTGGTTATTTTAAGATCTCACTCCCCAGAACAATGTGATGTGCATGTAGTCTGCAAAGTTTAAATTGAACAGGATGTTTTCCTGTATCGACAGCCCCGGTTTACGGACACTTCTGATCAGTTGGACTTTTTGACTATCTTACAGCTGGCCTAACATTGAGGAAAGTTCCACATTTCTTTTGGTCAACATCAGCTGGATATTTTTTGTATGATCAGGGTTGTGTGAGCAGAGAGTGCAGACTATTGTTTATTATTGACCTCATGTTTCTTTTCCTCTTTTTTTTCTTTTTTAGCTCTGGATATGACTTGAGTTTTTATACCTTGGCTGAACAAGGCCTCTGTCATCTACAAGTTTGTTATGGAAGTTATAATGTCCACTTTTTACATTTTATGTTGCAGCCTTATGCTAATTAATTCTTCCCCTCATCAATCAACAGTCGGTACCATAATGACAAAGTGAAAACAGAAATTCCGAAATGTTTGCAAATGTATTCAATTCTTTTTGGCGATATCGTTAAGGGGTACGGAGTGTAGATTAATGAGCGTACAAAATTAAAGTAAATCAGTTCAGTCTAAAGCTGCAACACAAAATGTGAGTGGAGTGATATGGTCTGAATACTTTTCTGTAAACACTGTATTTTAGTTTTTTAATGTCCTAATTTATATTAAGGGAGTACAAAACTTAGATTCAACTCCTCCTTTTGAACATGTCTGAAGACATGCCCAAAATGGACCCACTCATAATAAAGAATTATAAAAAATCATCTTTAAACTTTTTTGGCTGAGATAGAGATCCTGTATCTGTCCTCAGAAAACATAGAAACATTACAATCATGTAGCAGATGCTTTTATCCAAAGCGACTTAAAATAAGTGCATTCAACCATGAAGAAATTACTCAAAAGTGCAAGAATCATAAACATTTATCCAACAGGCAAAATTTATATTTTTTTATTTTTTAGATTCACAAAACTGTTTGTGGTGGTAACAAGTGAGTGTATAATACCCTGCAATAATATATTAAGTGCCCAGTAATAACATAATATCTACAATATAAATGATCAGTAGGTCAAATCCTTATAGCAAAGGCACAAGATAGGTAAAGAATAGTTGTAAAATGTACTGTTACAGCATTGGTACAGATCATTACACCATCATTTTGGAGTATTAACACCGTACATTGCTTTTCACTTTATATTATGCTTCAAAATCCTGCTCCTCACCTACAAAGCCCTTGATAACCCGGCCCCATCATATCTCACAGAGCTCATAGTTTCATATTATCTCAATAGATCACTTCGCTCTGTAAACTCAGGACTACTTGTGGTTCCCTGAATTTGTAAAAGTTGAATGGGAGGCAGAGCCTTCAGCCACCAGGCTCCTCTCCTCTGGAACCAGTGAGGCAGACGACATTTCTACATTTAAAGTTAGACCTAAAACCTTCCTCTATGATAAAAATTATAGTTAGAGCACTGTCGACCATCGGAAGATCCTCACTTCTCCATCTCTCACCTTCTCTCAGAGTAGTGATCAGGGAGCCAGAGTAAAGCCTAGACAGGCAGGGGAGGATGCCACCTCCCTTCTCCCCAGTCTCTTTGCTACCCGTCTTCCTGCCCACCTCTTCTCTCCCCCATTTTTCTCTCTCACCCTAACCAGTATTATTTTTGTAGTTTTAAGTATCAGTCTGGTAGAGATTAAAGCAACTGTTATACAACTCCTCTCTCCCCCGATATGTTAACATTACGTGTCACTGTGTTTTCTCTCTCTCCTAATGTATCTCTGACTCCTGAGCTGCAGGGCCCTAATCGGCAAATAATAACTATAATAATTATTATAATTATTATTATTAATTAAAACAATTATTAACATAATTGAATCTTTAAGTGTCAGTATTATTTTTGTAATTATAAGTATCAGTCTAGTAGAGATTAAAGCGGCAGATCTTCAGCTGTTCTCTCTCCTCTCCCCCTCTTTCCTCCCACCTCTCCTCTCTCCCCCATTTTTCTCCTCACCCCAACCGGTCGAGACGGATGTTTCTCCCACAACTAAGTCCGGTTCTGCCAGAGATTTCTTCCTGTTAAAGGGGAGTTTTTTCTCTCAACTGTCACCAAATCACCAAATGTTTGCTTATTGTGGGATTTGTTTGTTGGGTTTCTCTGTAATATTGTAATATTGACCTCACTATGTTAAATGCCTTGAGACAATGAATGTTGGGATTTGGCGCTATACAAATAGAATTGTATCGAATTAAATTGAATAGGTAAATGGCATGTTTTGATAGTACTAAAGTTAACTATCTGTTTGTCTTATCGTACAAATACATGTTTTCAGCTGTGTTTGCATTACAGCAGTACAGTCCTTGCATATTTCCATTTCAGGCCACTTTATACTTCTGTTTCCCTCAATCAATCAATCATTTTTTATTGTATAGCACCAAATCACAACATACATTGTCTCAAAGCTCTTTACATAGTGAGGTGGAGACCTCACAATATTACAGAGAAACACAACAGTTCCTACATTGAGCAGCTCCGAGACTGTGGAGAGAAAAAACTTACAGAACAGGGCTCTTAAACAAAACTCATTAAAAAAAATGTAAATCTAAAATGAGCACTTGATGCTGTTATTTTTGCGTATTTGAAAATGTTTATGTACTGACAGATGAAGTGGTCGGGGGGCAGACACAGTTTCTCTGTGGTATTGTTGGGGCGACTGCTCTAATAGAAGTGCAGAGAGGTGTGTAAGACTGCAACTCTGCAGCTTCCTGGTTACAACTCTGGACTGTCACAGGTTTGACCGTCTAGCTCACTGAGACCGCTTTCTAGAAAGGAGAGCTGCACCATCCAAAGTAGGATGAATACCGTCTAAGCAGGGGTCCTGAGAAAATTACAGAGTCCGACATTGTTCTTGTATAAGAACACACCAGAACAATATTCACCTTTGTGACTTCCGATTGGCGTAATTTTAAGAAATATTTTTACTTATTACTCATCAAAGATAAAACAAAAAATGGTAAGAGGAGTGGCTAAATACCAAAATTACACAATATTGAAAAAAATTATATTCTGTAAGAAACAAAGGCAACTTTTTGGAATTTAACCTTGAAATACATACAAGAATAAAAAGTATATATGAATTAGTAATAGAGATACAATTTCTGATAATCAAATCATATTCCAATCAAAAATGCAATTTGTTTTAACCTCTCACTTTAGGGTTTTCTGCATGTATTCATCATTTTGAGCTGAAGCAACAGCATTACAACGTTGGTCAGAGGTCAAGAGACAATTGAAAAAGTCAAGATACATTGAAAATGTCACATCAGGTTTCCAGAGACTGAAGAGACCAAGCAGTCAAAAAAGTAATCTGCAGATTAACTACTAGTTGTAGCCCCAGTATCAACCAATAACGAGACGAAAGTCACATTTCACTCAAATCTCAAACATGCATCCAGTTTTCCACTTTTGCAAATGTGAGCAAAATATTAAAAGCCAGCAAAGCAATATCCATGAAAGATGACCCTTTATTTAAACTTTTAAAATGACGAATTTCTGACAGCTGGATGAGGTGTAATTTCAACACAGGAACAATTGCTCAGTTTACTGAAGCATCTTCATGACCAGGAGATGCTTAGTTTCCTCCTCTCAGGCGGAGCACAAGATGGAGGGTGGACTCTTTCTGGATGTTGTAGTCAGACAGGGCGCGGCCATCTTCCAGTTGCTTACCAGCGAAGATCAGCCTCTGCTGGTCTGGAGGGATACCTTCCTTATCATGGATTTTGACCTTCACATTCTCAACGGTGTCACTGGGCTCAACTTCCACGGTGATGGTCTTGCCAGTCAGGGTCTTCACGAAGATCTGCATACCTCCCCTCAGGCGGAGCACAAGATGGAGGGTGGATTCTTTCTGGATGTTGTAGTCAGACAGGGTGCGGCCATCTTCCAGTTGCTTACCAGCGAAGATCAGCCTCTGCTGGTCTGGAGGGATGCCCTCTTTGTCCTGGATTTTGGCCTTCACATTCTCAACGGTGTCACTGGGCTCGACTTCCAGGGTGATGGTCTTGCCAGTCAGGGTCTTCACGAAGATCTGCATACCTCCCCTCAGGCGGAGCACAAGATGGAGGGTGGACTCTTTCTGGATGTTGTAGTCAGACAGGGTGCGGCCATCTTCCAGTTGCTTACCAGCGAAGATCAGCCTCTGCTGGTCTGGAGGGATGCCCTCTTTGTCCTGGATTTTGGCCTTCACATTCTCAACGGTGTCACTGGGCTCGACTTCCAGGGTGATGGTCTTGCCAGTCAGGGTCTTCACGAACATCTGCATACCTCCCCTCAGGCGGAGCACAAGATGGAGGGTGGACTCTTTCTGGATGCTGTAGTCGGACAGGGTGCGGCCATCTTCCAGTTGCTTACCAGCGAAGATCAGCCTCTGCTGATCTGGAGGGATGCCCTCTTTGTCCTGGATTTTGACCTTCACATTCTCAATGGTGTCACTGGGCTCAACTTCCAGGGTGATGGTCTTGCCAGTCAGGGTCTTCACGAAGATCTGCATACCTCCCCTCAGGCGGAGCACAAGATGGAGGGTGGACTCTTTCTGGATGTTGTAGTCGGACAGGGTGCGGCCATCTTCCAGTTGCTTACCAGCGAAGATCAACCTCTGCTGGTCTGGAGGGATGCCCTCTTTGTCCTGGATTTTGACCTTCAAATTCTCAATGGTGTCACTGGGCTCAACTTCCAGGGTGATGGTCTTGCCAGTCAGGGTCTTCACGAAGATCTGCATCTTGACACTGATGAAAGAAAACATGCCAATAGACAATAGCATTAGTTAAAACTTTCAGGGGTATGGAAGCTCATAGACCCAAAGTGGACAAAGCCTTATTTTAATATAATCCACTTAGTAAAATTCCATATGTGGTGAACACAGCAGAATACAGATTGGTCTGGACCATATTAAGTAGAATATTCATGTTTCTATAACAAAGACAAATAGTTAACTATTGCATTTGAGAAGCTGTAAACAACATTTAATAAATTATGATTATTGTCATTTTACTTATTATTTGTAAATGTATTAATTGAAGGTGTAAAATCATCTATGTTGCTAAGCTAACAGAAGTTGCAGTTTTATTAATCACTTGTAAGTCAATCATGAAAGCTTAGGTATAGAGTTACTTTGCAAGTGTTAACTGAAACATTAACTTAGCAAAAAGTAATTGAGTTTAGTTATTCAGCGACCTTAATCAGACGCTTCTCATTTGTGTCAGACTGCTGCCTGAACAGCCGTTATTGTGAACAAGGTAACGTTTCTCAGATAATGGAAGCCTTTCTTCTGAAGCCGTCGTAGGATACACAATGTATTTGTAAACAATGTTAGCACTTCTAAAAGTCATTTTTATTAGCATATCTTTCTTAGTTTTTATTATAGGGAAGAACACGAGGAGAATCAACAGTGGTGTGTTAAGTTTGTGCCACAACAAAACCTTTCCTGACTCTAACCCTAACCCTAAATGATTTAAACGCAGCATTTAAATGCTTTAAAAGTGTAAAACCAAAGAAAATACTTGAGATGTTACGTTGTTGTCCGCCATCTTTGGAATTCCAGATGTGACAATACGCATGTGCAAGCCATGAAGCAAAGAACAAGCTCATTCTAATCGTCTTGTCAGTACTGTGTTGTCAGCCTCAGACATACCTCAGAAATTGTGCTTGTCTTTCCAGATGATAGTCTTGGCCAGGGTTTGTATTTTCAAATGTGGTCAAGTAACTGAGTCTCGCCTCTGTGCCTGCAGTAATTCAAATGGGATTCTGAGAGGATTCACTACCTGTTATTTGCGATGACATCATAGATCACAGGAGTAGGTGTGCCTTTGATCCTTTGGTCATTGCACCAATAGGGATGGCATCACATTTACATCATAATGGAATGTTTTCATTTGATTTCTTTATTCTAAACCCCATTCCAATGGGTAAACAGACACAAACTAAAGCAATTCACAGAAAACTACCACATGCTTTTAATTTTTTTTCTCATCAACTGAAGTAATACTTTTTATTGATTGTTACTCCACAATAAAGCTGTTTTTAAAAAAATAAAACAGAAAATGGGAAAGCCTTTATTGTGAAGCAGCCAACGGAAACAGAATGGATGTTGTCTCTTTAAATTGTTATGTTTTTTTTTATTTGTTTGCAATCAGTGTTACATGTGCTGCTGCCTGTTTTGGTCAGGACACTTGGAAGAGATTTTCAATCTCAACTAGTTTTTTTGCTTTTACTCCTTGTTAAGTTAAGGTTAAAATAAAAATAAAAATAAAAATCCCATTAAAACTTTTCAAAATATTCAACTTTGTTTGTAGTGAAAGCTTTCAGCCCTTCTCACACTTTAACACTAGTGTGTATATGGTGAAATGTTCACAGCAAGAGTGAAGGAGATAAAAGTGGACTGGACAGGAGCTGGAAAATGAATTTAAATTTTTTTCTTCAAATTGTTCTCATTCCCACAATTTTCATTCTTCCAACATAATTTTTTACATCAAAATATACATTTTGTTGTGCTTTTCACACAATGTGACTGTGGAAGCACAGACTTACACCTCTGGCACAACAGGCCTACAAGGGAGAGGAGTGCAAACCAGTTACTGAATTCTCATAATAACAAAACGTTTTGAAGTTCTTTATCATAACTCGGTTGTTCCAGTGCTTGTGTCTGACTAGGCCAGCATTATGCCAGGTAATGTAAATATAACTGTCTTTCTATGATGAAATTATTCTCATTCAAGCTGTCCAAAAGTGAAAGAAAAGAGGTTGATGTTGTGATTACTTGTTTGATTGTAGTTATTTTTGTTTTTAAAACCAATATATTGTTCATTTTGATAGGTTTGAAAAAAGTCATCATTCAATGTCAAATTGTATGAAACAACAACGAACCCTTACCTGACTCGTACCCTAACCCAATTTAAATCAAACGCATTATTTAAATACTTTAAAAGTGTCAAATCAAAGAAAATACATGAGATGTTACATTGTTGTCCGCCATCTTTGGAATTCCAGGAGACGTGACAATATGCATGCGCAAGCTGTGAACCAATGAACAATCTCATTCTAATCAAGTTGTCAGTACTGTGTTGTCGCAATCTGACATACCTTTTACTTGTCTTTCCTGGTGGTGGTTCTGGTCTGAATGTGGTCAGTGTCTCACCTCTGTGTCTGCTATAATTCAAATGGGATTCTGAGAGGATTCCCTACCTGATATATGCGATGAGATCACAGATAACAGGAGTGTGTGTGCCTTTGATCCTTTGGTCATTGCATCAATATGGATGACATCACATTTGCGTCATAATGGAACGTTTTGATTGGATTTTTGTTTGATCTTTTTATTCTGACTGAAGAATACCAGCAAGTTGAACCATGTTGCTTGTTTAATGATTTGATTGGTTGGATTAACAACACATTTTGTTTGTTTTAAGATGAACACATTGAAAACATTTTTCAATATTGATTTAATTTGGACTTAGATGTTGTCCAGGTTGTAGGGCAATTTGTAAAATAAAAGCAAATATTTAATCAAAACATTCCATTATGATGCAATTGTGATGTCATGCCTGTTGATGCAATGACCAAAAGATCACAGGCACACGCTCATCGCATATAACAGATAGTGAATCATCTCAGAATCCCATTTGAATTATAGCAGACACAGAGGCGAGACCATGACCACATTTGAAAATACAAAACCTGACCTTACCACCCCAGGTGTTAATGCTTTGACACTTGCCTGCATTTTCCAGCAAAGTAACTCAATACCTAAGCTGCCATGTTTTTACTTATGAATAGGAAGTTATTAATAAAACTGCAACGCCTGTTAGCTTAGTAACATAGATGATTTCATACCTTCAGTGAATAGTTAATAAATAACAATAACAATTGATTAAATGCTATTCCCAGCTTCTCAAATGTAATAGTTAACTATTTGTCTTTGTTATGGAAACATGAATATATTCGTATTAAAATAAAGCTTTGTCCACATTGACTCTATGAGCTTCCATACAACTGAACGTTTCAACTCATTTTTATTGTCTTTGTCTTATTTTCTTTCAATGCTGTCAAGATGCAAATCTCATTGGCAAGACCATCATCGTGGAAGTCGAGCCCAGTAATACCATTGAGAATATCAAGTCCAAAATCCAGGATATGGAAGGCATCCCTCCAGACCAGGCGTCAATGGACTCCATTGGTAAGCAACGCCACCGTCATCAGCTCTGTCGCCTGAGGAGAAGCATGCAGATCTTCGTGAAGACCCTGACTGGCAAGACCATCACCCTGGAAGTCGAGCCCAGTGACGCCATTGAAAATTTGAGGGTCAAAATCCAGGACAAAGAGGGCATCCCTCCAGACCAGCAGAGGCTGATCTTCGCTGGTAAGCAACTGGAAGATGGCCGCACCCTCTCCGACTACAACATCCAGCAAGAGTCCACCCTCCATCTTGTAGACTGGTCAAATAATGAACTAATTTGAGGGTTCACCCGGACAGGTCGACAGCGTATGGCAGAGACAAACAATTCACTCTCAAACCTACGCTCATTTTAGAGTCTCTAATTAACCTAACATCAATCTGCATGTCTTTGGACTGTGGGATGACCGGAGAACCCGGAGAGAACCCACGCATACATGGGGGGAACATGCATCCCTACACAGACAGGCCCTGGATGAACCTTGATTCGAACCAGAAACCAGAGGAGATAAAGTGGTCTAAATTGACAAGAAGTTAGCTTGACAAGTCGGTACATCTTTTGAAACCATGTTTTTTACGACCTTGACAGGGGATTGTCTATGGAAACTCTGCTGTTAATGTTGATCATAATTAATTAAATGGCTTCCCACTGTCATCTGCTCTGTTTTGTAATTCAGCAGATGAATTGTGATTTACCTCTGGTTATTAGTTGATACTGGGGCTACAACTAGAAATTAATCTGCAGATTATCCCTTTTGAAACTTGGTCTGTAAAATCTCATGGAGACTCTTCAGTCACTGGAATTCTGATTTAAATTCAAATCTCTTGTCTGACCAATGGTGTAATGCTGTTGCTTCAGCTCAAAATTATGAATACATGCAGAAATCCTCAAAGTGAGAGGTTAGAACCAATAAATGTGTTGCATTTTTGATTGGAATATGATTTAACTATCAGAAATTTGTCGGCTGACACTCTATTACTGATTCATGTAGTTATTATTTTATTTTTGTATTATTTCAAGGTTAAATTGCAAAAAGTAGTTCATACATAAAGTAAGTAATTTTTGTTGCTCTGCTCATTAGAGTAGCAAATGTTTAACCTTTCCCAATAAGGGCTTATGTTTCTTGTGATTCTTATAATTTGTTCAATGTTTTGTAATTTTGGTATTTAGCCACTAGATGTCACCAGTGATGTTAAAGTGATGGATTTACATGTAAAATATTGATTTTCTTAAAAGATGTAAAGGGGATTTCTTAAAATAAATTGTGGTTTATAATATCAAATGTTTTTGTCTCTGAATTTAAGGCCTTGCCTCATAAAGGTACAAAATGTCTTGTCACTCCAGCTGTACCTCATTCCAATGGGTACATTTTTGACCAGGTTATAAAGGAACAGTTTTTTCAATAGGGGTTCAGAAATGTTCTGTGTGTGTGTGTGTGTGATTATTAAATACTTTATTTTGTGTTGCAGGACAGGAGAAGCAAACTAGTGAGTCACTTTTCTTCTACCCTGATCGCTGATTTGCTTGCCCACTAGGCCTTCCCTCAAAGCCGTCATCTTTGGACCACGGAGTTATTTTCCACTTTGCCATCACTATTAGAGTTAAGTATTTAAATTCATCACCAGATTTACTTCAGCGTACACCTCTTCTCAAGTATCTTATGAGTTATCCATATGCATTTCAATTATCACACTGTTATTACAGGTGTTGTCAGCACCAGAACTGGGATAAACACTTTCCACACGTATGTTATATTGTTCTTGGACAATTTACTTTTACTCTCTTCATCACTTCCAGCATTCTCTTTATTCCCCAGGCCCAACCACCATTCCAGTTCTTGCCAGCAGCGACTGTATGTGGCTGATGGCATCTGGCATGTAGGGATACAAACACGAAAGTGGTTCTGTCACTCATTTGAGTCGACCATATGTGTGTCTGCGTGAGCTCGGTGCCAGCGGCGAGCGGTCTCTGCCAGAACACATTAAGGAAGCAGCAGGGTGTCATTAAGATGGTACAATGATTGATTAACCATAAATTGTGAGCATGAGACCCACTCAGTCCCAGCTTCTACTTCTGCCTACCCCCCCCCCCCCCCCCTGGAACCCATGAAATGAAGTTTTCGGAAAGCTTGTGGAAATGTCACAGCAGAATGTGTGGTGTTACCAGCCTCTCATGGTGTCTGCACTTCCATTTCCCCTCCATCTCTAACTCCTCTGTGTCCTGGAGTCATGTGGAGCCACAGAGAGATGAGTGATGAAATCGGAGCAAGAGGGAGTTGGCTATTGGACTGTTCCAGATAACGTTTTGTTTTGGTATTAACATGCACACGGCACCTTGACTCCCACTGATTTGGTATAAAACACGTTTGGAATAGGGTTCATCAGTCAAAGGGCACACACACACACACAGGAGCTGTCAAAATCCTGGGGTGCACTGTGTGTCTGTGGATGTTACACTGCTCAAAGGAATTAAATGGAGAAAGTTTCTATCTTCACTACAACTGTAATGATCTATTTTAGTTTCCTGTCAGGTTTGAGACCAGAGGACAAAGGACGTCCGTGAGCACGTGCACAGCACATGGGCAACCCTGGGCCGTGAGAGTGATGCTGACCTGCCAGTTAGACGTGGCTGCAGACTCAAAAGAAATCCTCTCTTTAATTCATTGATTATTGTTTTCAACAGGGGGAACGTTGTTTGATTTGAACAGCGGCCAGACTTGTTGATGAACATGTTGAAAAGATAAGAGAAGTTTAAGTGACTTTAACTCCGGCAAAGGCCTTGAAAAACCTGGTGTAATCTAGCAGGCAGCTTTCTGCGGTGACTAGGTGCTGTGCGAGGTGGGGTTTGGATCCCCTTCAATGTGACCTAGAGAAAGAACCATGACACAAGCAGCTCATGTACGAGTGGAACGTCTTACTGACCAAGGTGCTGCTGTTTATAAAGAAGAAACCTGGGAGCGGAACTTTCGCAGCTCCTCGCACGAGTAGAGCGTGTAGTAGCAAAATGGTTACTTCCTGTCACTTCGAAAAATAAAGCCTTTGCTGTTAATGCAACAGTTACAGGACTCTTACGGGCGAGTGTGATGTAAGTTTAACATTCCTCCTAAAACATTTAACTGAAGAACAAGGGGCCCAGTTGATGCCCTGTGGGTACACGCAGCCGCAAGCACACAATCGGTCACACAACTTTATGGTGGATGGCACAAAATCAACTTAGATCACGGCCTTCGTCCACTCCCGGTGCACGCTGTCACTTTATTCGGTCAGTGAGAGATGAGGCTCAACAAGCACACGCGCTCTCCACCACTGCTCCAAACGCGTCCATCTTGCAGCCTATTACGGAGCCAGCTTTCTTGATCAGTTTGTTCAATCTGTTGGTGTCGCTGGCTCCGATGCTGCTCCCCCAGAATGAAAAGGGGCTGTGAAGCTGTTCTCTTCCTCCTGAAGTGCACACGCACACATGCGCACGCACACACACACACACACACACTCACACACATGCACACACACGCGCGCGCGCGCACAGACGCGAACACTCACACACACGCACGCACGCACGCACACACACACATGCACACACTCACGCACGCGCACGCACGCGCAAACTGATTAACCAACTCGCCACGGCTGCGCCAAGCGCGCACCCGAGCCGGCCTCGCCTCTCGCCGCCTCTGTCTCCTGCTCCGAGTGCCGGACCCGCGCTCACCTCCGCTCGCCTTAATTGCGTTATCTATTTTTGATGAAGTCGAACTGTTCGCGACCTTTAAATCGGGGGGCTGCCGATGTGCGCGATGTATTGGAAATAATCCGAGGCGTCTTGCAATTGCAGCAGATGTGGAGGGCGGAGGAACTGAGGTGAGAGCGAAACTTTTGATACGTTGATACGGATGACGGGTGATTTGGACATGGTGCAGCCTCTTCCCAATCAGACGTGTGTTCACAATGAGCTACATCAACATTTTCATCCAAGCAACCAGCGGCAGCGAGACAAATGCCCAGGGACCGTCTGCAAAGCGCAACGCCGAAAAGACAAGGTCCCCCCCAAAAATCAAAAGGTTCACTGCTCTTTACTGGAGTGTGACCAAAATCACCTCACACAAAGACGAACCTCCCTTGGTCAGACTTCAGCTCATATATCGGAACAACATGCTTTTAGACAAATTTGGTGAATTTTTATTTTAAATAATTTTTATAGATAGATAGATGAATACTTTATTCATCCCAGGCTGGAAATTCTGGTGTAGCAGCAGCACGTTTCACACAGCACACATCACACATTAAAAAATATGTATAATATTTACACAATAAATTTAAAATATGCGAATTGCACAAAAAAACACAAAAAAACAACAAAAAAACATTCACAGAATTTACATCAAGTATTGACAGTGGAACAAGGTCTATCTGTCAGCCAGAGGTGAGGTGTTATAAAGTCTTATGGCTTGTGGCGGGAAAGATTTCCTGTACCGGTCCTTGTGACAGAGAAGCTGAGTCAACCTATTGGAGAAGGAGCTCCGCTGTCTGTCCAGTGTGAGGTGGAGAGGATGGTCCGGGTTATCCATGATGGACAACAGTTTGTTCATAGTCCTCCTCTCCACCACTGCTTCAAACGCGTCCATCTTGCAGCCTATTACGGAGCCAGCTTTCTTGATCAGTTTGTTCAATCTGTTGGTGTCGCTGGCTCCGATGCTGCTCCCCCAGCAGACCACAGTGAAGAACAGTACGCTGGCAACAACAGACTGATAGAGCATCTCCAGCATCCTGCTGCACACATTAAAGGACCTCAGCTTCCTCAGGAAGTAGAGTCTGCTCGTCCCCTTCTTGCACACAGCCAGTCTGTTGGTTTTCCAGTTCAGTCCGTTGTCGATGTTGACTCCCAGGTACTTGTAGTCCTCCACTGTCTCCACCTCCTCCCCCAGAATGAAAAGGGGCTGTGAAGCTGTTCTCTTCTTTCTGGAGTCCATCACCATCTCTCTGGTCTTGTCCACATTCAGCAGCAGGTGATTTGCTCCCGCCCGCTCCACAAACCCGTCCACCAGCGCTCTGTACTCTCCCTCCTGTCCATCCCGTATACACCCAACCACTGCAGTCATCAGAGAACTGCTGCAAGTGGCACAACTCAGAGTTGTACTTAAAGTCAGTGGTGTACGGCGAACAGGAAAGGAGACAGCACAGTCCCCTGTGGAGCTACTGTACCACTCACCACCATGTCAGACAGAACACGGCCCAGTCGTACAAACTGTGGCCTGCCTGTCAGGTAGTTAGTGATCCAGGAGACAGTGGACGCACCGACACCCATCAACCGCAGCTTGTCACCCAGTAGCAATGGCTGGATGTTGTTGAAAGCACTGAAATAACTTCACTACTGTACATTGCAGGGTCATCAAAATCACCTCACACAAATATGTACTTCCCGTGGTCTCACTACAGCTCTTATTTTGACAAAAAATATGCCTGAGCTCAATTATAGGGAATAAAAAAATTAACAACATCAATCCTGTGAACTGTAAAGGTTTTTGATCAATATGTTTTCCATATTTACAAGAACCAGTTTCAGTTTCTGAAACCTTGCAGGAATTTGGTCTATTTGTTTTTGATGCTTGTTTGATGCTTTTTCCTCCTTTAGCATCAATATCAGTGAGCATTTTGCTTTAATATGCATATTTGAAGGTTTGTGTCTTCAATAACTCCGTACTTTATGAAGTTATTGACATCAACCACCTCTTATATGTCCATGACATCCTCTCACAGCTTTCACAGCTGTTAGTTTGGGAAAAAAGCCAAATGAAATGCCAAAGCATCAATATTAGTGACCATTATGCTTTAATATGCATATTTGAAGGGTTTGCATTTTCAATAGCTCAGTCGTTTATTAATTTATTTACATCAAACTGCCTCTTGTATGTCTGTGACATCCTCTCACAGCTTTCACAGCTAGAATTCGAGGACTGCGTTTGGAGCAGTGACACAAGCCTACTGCTTCACTTACTACACCTCACATCATCAGATGCTCCTCCACCGGACTGTCCCGTTGCAGGTCAACCTTCTCGTGTCTGCCAGAACTGCCCACAGACGTGGAAAGATGTCAATCAAGGCTTGACATCATTGTGGGTTGCCACTTGGGTGGTACACAGGTGCTAACATGTCAGTGTTATATTTACACCTGTGGATGATGAAATTAATGGAAGGCCGCTTTTATAGGAACTAACTGGTCAAAGAAACTAACAAATCCTTTCCCTCAGCTGGAACAGAGGCACAGCAGAGTTTTTAGCTAAATGCTAACATTACCATACTAACATTAATGCCAATGCACTGGCAAACTCATCTCATGCATTTTAAAGATAAGTTTTGCATCTTTTGTAAATGAGAGTTGGAGGAACCAACCTTATAATTAAGCTGGATTTAAACTGGATTGTGGAACCGGTATACTTTATAGTGATCTAACATGGCAAACAAAAGAGACAAAACAAAAGCCAATTACGGGGAAACTTGATGTGACTGAGGTTTGGAGTCTTGACTGAAAAACCAGAGGAAAGGGCTCACCCTCCACCATTATGAAAGGGCACTTTGAAAGACTATCGTTAAAAGCCTCATTGTTGCTGTGAATGTGAAGCTAATTGCACTAACCCTGTGACAGGAGCTGCTGAGTTCTCCAGGCCTGTTAATTTGAAGAGTCACAGCTGGCTACTCATGTGTGCCTCTTCCCTTTCCTGCGTACTTCACCTCTGCCTTAAATTCTGCTCTGTAGAATGCCACAAACAATATGGAAAAGGAATTATCCTAAAATTAGCGTGATGATCTCATAGTTTCCTTGCCAAATATACAGATTTTAAAAAAGGCAAATTTAAAGGTACATTTCATGCCAAAAAGCAATCATAACAAACCACAGACCTTAGAAAGATCAGAGACCAGCAAACATATTATAAATATGAAGTTATGTTTTAATTTGAACTGACAAAGAATGAAAGAAAACTAAATTTCTATGGTTGAAAATTGCAAAAAGCATATTCTGCCATTACGTACGTTTTCCCCTCAGTCAACTACCGAGAGCACAAACTTCTGCTTGCCTGGTGCCCATAACAAAAAGATCCGTACCTTTTAATTAGACCACCTCACCAGATTAGGCCTCATTAGGCTGCAACACTGGAGTACAGCTCAAGCCCATGCAGGCCTCCAGCGCATCCCAGTTTAATTGCTTCTGTAATGGCCTCCGCTCAGGCCTTTGAAATCCCATTCCTGTGGGTAATCAGCCATGTTTGTCTGAGAACCAAAAGCCCTCCTTACTTTCTCCTCAGTCTGAAGCAGCACCGTAACTCTTCTATACCTACTGTAGCCAAATCATCCTTATCACACAGAAGACACAGCTCTTCTGAGAGGTCATTTTCTTTTCTATGCAAATTTAAAGCAATAAAACACATTACCAACATATTAAATGTTTCATATACTGCAGCACACAACACAGGATATTGGAGCACATTAAACATATCATCCGAATTTATCTTTGAAAATGTAAAGACAGCCCCAGTCCTTTTTGTTTAGCGTAGCCAAACTAATACTCAAATGCATATTAGTCTGGAACCTCTCGGTTCAATTTCGATTTTGTAGGGGTTACCAACGGACACAGACCAAAATGCTTTCAGACACAGTTGGATAGACCTACAACCAGTGACAGCAACGAGTCATGCAACGTGAAAATGTCAACAGACAAGAGCAGAGAAGAGATGATGGGATGAAGAGTCCACAATGTCTGTGAACCAGTGTTGTCGTTTTTGTGGGAGAAATATGAAGATATCAGATACTCATAGTCAAATGCTCGTTCATCAGCAGCTGACATCTTGGATGTTTACAAAAGTCGCTTCTCTCCATGGCACGGTATAAACCCCGCCAGCTATCAGATAATCGGTTGTGATTGGACTGGCAAGTTTTCTGCTGGAGGGAAATCACTTCCCAATGGAGGAGATCCAGACCGAGTCTGGAAGGGCAAATGAAATGAGCTCCCAGAATTCATCTGGTACCCAGGCTAATGAACAGCTGTTTTAGCAGGAAAACTATGATACTAAGTACTGCAATAAACATTTAGAATATACAATATATTTCACAGCTGCGAAATCTCTTGTAGAACAACCTGTCTAAACACAATTATAAACATTGTATAACCCTAAAAATATTAAGGATGAACTCTCATCAACACCTTAAGAAACAAAAGATACATTATGGTGAAGTATTCAGAGAGGCATTTACTGTACATGGAGGGGGCACCTTGGTCTTCTTGGCCCTGTAGTACCATAGTTGCTTTGCTACTGAATCTGTGTATATCTCCACTGTAATACTGTGTACAAATGTAAAATAATTTCTCCATGAAGCTTAATTGTTGAGTTCACAGGCCTTCGAGTAAATACAGTATAAAACAATGAAATACAACGTTGTAATGTTGACCACATTCACTATGTAGTTTAATTTGCTTGCTAAAAAATACTGACATTAACACTTGTGTAACTGAGGCTGAGGGGAATGTAATTTTGTAGATTAGACCGGATCATATACCAAAGTATTGGATACATTTAAAATTTAGCTGCACCAGTAAAAAGTCAGAAAAATCGAAATTATTGTAATACATCCTGAGGAGAACATTAATGTCTGGACCAAATATCATAGTAATCCATCCAGCAGGTGATGATGGTAACCATTTTCAACAACATATATTCCATTTTTTGAGAGTACTTTCCAGCTAGTTCATGCCATGATTTGAAATTCAATTGAAAGGTAGCAAATACTTGATAGGGATGAATTACCTTCTGCATACCATTTTTTCTCCCGAAAAAGCCAACTAACTGCAAATGTTGGAAATCCATCTAAAATTCTGATGGTACACTTTGCAAAATGATTGATAGGAATGTTTAGTATTATAAATTATCGTATAGAAGTTGGTATTTAAATAATGACCATGTTCCAAATGCCAGCACATACAAATAAAGGTCAGCTGAGGAAGAGACATTGAAGGGGCAGTATTGAAGCCTAATACAGCACAATAATAGATAATAACAGAAATAAAGGCAATTTGAGAATTTACAATATAAACAAATTTTAGCTAATTGGATGAATCAGGAAAAAAACCACCAGTATGGACCTTATGGTGCTCTGTGTTTTTGAGGAAATATTGTTCACCTCCTACAGGAGTCTCCCCCCCCCCCCCCCCATAGCCATGTTTGTTCTTACCAGTCACAGTTCACAGTAAAAAACAGCCTAATATATAAATAATGTCCAATGATCTTCAGAATCCCCATTCTTCTAATGGTGCACAAGACTTAGTCTACTGAGACAAGTCAGGTGCTGTTAGACAGTTGAAACCAAAACCATTATGTATCAAGACTGTGGAGTTAGATAATCCCCCCATCAGAATGGAGGGAGGTCGCCAATGGCAGAATTCACAGTGAGAAGGAGGGAGGACAGGGGAGGAAGGTGGAGGACAAGGCACACACTCGTTTCTTTTCGATCCTCCTCCTCAGCACACCTGTAAAGAATGGAGAGGTGGTTATAAACAAGGAAATAAACAAACACATGTTGACATCCTGAAACATCTGCATTGTTACGCCACCTTTTATATAAAGGTTCACTTCCCTTATTTCCTCCATTCACTTCCTCCATTTTGTGTTGAAGATGAGAGGAACAATGGTCTCTCACCTTCTGATCAGACATCATAGTGTTGGCTTGCAGTGGAGTTGGGTGTCCGCTGTGCAGACCTCCTCCTGGCCGGTCATGTTCACAGAAGATCGTCCCATTGATGTAGTGAAAACGATCACCCGGGACCAGGCGGTTTCTACAGGTCGCACAGGTAAAACACTGAAAAAAGAAGGACTTGATGGTGAACTCAATCGTATCATTTGTAGTAATATGGTATCAAGTCATTATCAAGATTAGCCCAATGATAACATGTGTAACCCTCACTTTAAGGTGGTAGACGTTGCCTTGAGCTCGCATTACCATCTCACTGGCAGGTATAGACTGTCCACAAGCACCACAGGCACCACTGTGTCCAAACAGCCTGCAAACCAGAAAAGCAGAAACAAATTCTGCCATTTTACAACCAGTGCATCAACAGCATCTGCAACTTCAACATAATGTAGACTCGTAACTTTACGTGGCCATTGACAGATTAAATGAGCCTAAAACCTTAATTAGATGGACTCACAGGGCCAAATTTCCAATGCCTCTGCTGAGAAGGCTGGAGATCTCTGTTCTTTGTTGTTGCACCCCTCTTGCATGTCTGTCACAGGAACATTGGCATGGGGGTACTGCGACCTAACCTTGGGTGAAAGGAGGAGGGGTCCTCCTTTCACCCAAGGTTATCTCCTCCTCCTTAAGGTCGAGTCATTAGACTGAAGCCATTTCTGCCTCCACCTTATTGTAGCAAGGAGGAGAGGTGCCTTCACACGCTGCTGCTATGTGGACCGCACTGTGGTCCTGAGGAAGTCCAGTCAGTTTTTTGTTTGCTCTGTTAAAGAGAAAATTCTCAGAGTTCTGGACTCGCAAACTCTCGGGGTTACTTGACTCTTTGTCTTATATTCTTACTACGGCCAAACAATATGATGGTACATTCTATTATCATGATACTTGAGTGTTCTCGTTTGCCTTGGAACAAAACGTAACTAACTTAACAGTGAACCACATGTTGAAGCTTTGTCAGACTCCTGATTAAAATACGATAGAACAGAGCAATTGTCAGACAGTTGTGCAGAATGTTGTCACGTTTTTTTTCCGACTCAGTTTAGAGAGGTCTGAATAAGTTTAACTGTGGGCTAGTCACAAACAAAGTATCATTTAGGCGCATTTTGATGTGCATCTGAGTCGCTGACCCACTTGACTGTGGAATTTCTTCCATTACACAGCAATGCTCTAATGACTTTGCTGTGTGTCTTTTTAAAGGTGTTGCTGTAATTTGACAGTACAGTGAGGGCTTTATATCACCAGTTAGGTCCTAAAAACCACTGGACTGATATACAAAGTCTGCAGTCTCCTGGTTCCACCTCAGCGGGCCTTGAGCTGTGGCTTTCCACACTGACTCCTGTGTTTGCCCCTGAGATGTAGGCACCAACAGAGTCCCTATTTGTGTTACACCAGTCTGCTCACAGACACTCGCACACCAAGTACAAAGAACAGACCGCAGGCATGAGGACACACACATTGGACCATGATTCTTCTTTGTGTTTTCTCACTCCCCTCCTCTGTTTGTCAATAACAGTCAAACAAAGAAAATGGAATTCACTAGAAAATACTCAATGTCAATGATCATACTAAATTTAGACTGTACAGTTGCCAGTTAATGTCGAGTTCATGAAGGTTAAATGAAAACAGGCTGAATCATTGCGTCCTGCAGAGATGTCTTGAAGTGGAAATGTCGTAAACGAGTAAAGGTTCTTTGTTTTTGAGGATGAAGTTGGCTGCATTCATATCCTGTGATGCGGCACCTATTGTGTATTGTCACTCAAAACTAACAAACCTTGAACCAAGACTGTCTGTCCAGTCTGGCGTGAACAGAAATACATTGTATGGGTCTTGTGCATGATGCATGAAAAACAAAAGTGCCATCATTGGAAATTGTATGATTGGTCTCATGCATTTAGTAAGTGAAGTATTGTTAGGCGTTCTTGCTCAGAGTAGCAAAATAGCAGATGAGGGGACCGAAATTCATTTAAAAACCCTCAGCGCCTGATTTACCACCACAGTCAGCTGGCATTTCACAGGCCTCCTTTTCACTGTTGCCTCAGGTGCTGAGAGCCATGTTGTGTTGACCACATCTCTTTTCATTTGCTCTGCCAGACTCGGTCTGGAACTCTACCATTGGTAAGGGATTTCATCCAGCAGAAAACTTGCTGGTCCAATCACAACCGACTATCTATTAGCGGGTGGGGTTTTGTTCACGTTGCTCAACAGTCACATGAATCGTTGCTCTCACTGGTTGTAGGGCTATCCACCTGCGTCTGGAAGCATTTTGGTTTGCATCCTTTGGTAACGCCTCTTGGAAAATCGAAAAATTAACCGAGAGGTCCCAGAACCCCAATCGTGAATGAGTGAAACGTGTGGTCGTTGAGACTAGAAAAGGTCCATATAGAGCGTTAAATAAATGTGGACCGTTCACCCTTCACCACGTTACGATCATTCACTTTAAATGAGTTGAGCTGAGTGCCACCTGACCAGTTCATCAGTGGGGCTCACCTGATGTAGTCGTTCTTACAGAGGATCATGCCTCCTTTGCTGTAGCAGGTGCTGCTGTACTCGCCCAGCTGAGCGTGGCAGCATGAGCACTTGAGGCAGCGCGTGTGCCAGTACCGCTCCATGGAGAAGAGCAGGAAGCGGTCTACGATTCCACTTCCACATCCTGCGCATGACCTGCCTGGCGTACCCCCGCCACTGCCCATCACTGCCACTGCAGGCGCCTCCACTCTGCTGTTCACCATATCAACCTGAAGACATGGCAGCAGGCAGAGAAGAGAAGAGCACTTGGCAATGAAAAGTCATGGCGGCAAGACAGTGAAATTGTGAGCAAAATATCGTACGTCATGAAGATACAAATATGGCATCCTTCAATGAAAAGCTCCAGACTGCTTAGTTGAAATGAATGTCTTTAACAACAACTGAAGCATGCCTAGTTCCTGCAAATATTAAACCTCTACACGCCTTTGTTCTGCTGCACTTCGAATGCGCAACAAGTTGTTGACCTCAATGCAAAACTGGTGATGTAAGAAAATCCATAAAGAAATAATATGTGTGTATAGGAAAATGTACATAGCGGTTAAATACACTGTACAGTATGTACTCATATGTAGTACAACACTGGGTAGTTTCTGGATAATGTCAATTAAGTCCTTGGCAAGTACTATATCCATATCTATATCTATATATATGAAAGACAATGACCTCATCGATGGTCAGACTGATCACAGATCACACATCAAGATATGTGCAGTGTTTTCACATTAATGTATTCAATTCTTATTATTATTACTAGAAGTACACACAAACACACACACACACACACACAAACTGTGTGTAAGGGACAGAAAGCTGCAAAAGAGGGCTTGAAACAACATTGCATTTAAGTTCTCACAGCTTCTCCTCCGTACACTTCCTGGGAATGTAACATACAAGGGACAGACACACAGCCCTGTCTTCCTAAATGTGGCTCTTGGCAGCAGATGCAATCAGTTGGTTTTAGGTTTTAAGACACACTGGTTAAGAGCCTTGGGCTATTTACTTGTGGGTTATGGGAATGTGAAAACCAAACAGGAAAACACACACACACACACACACGTATATATGCATACTACCATCACGGAGTTGTTGTTTTAATCCAAACAAGTTGTGTCCAACTCAAAAAAAACCCACACACAGTCTTTTTTGGGGGCCTACACATAACTTATTTTAACTTGATAACTTGTCCCCAGAGGAGGATCTTTGAAGCTGTGCATGATTTTTTATTTTTTTAAATTTAGATTTCTTTTGGTTTTCATCATGTCATCCAATAAATGTTATGGCTGCTCTTTACTCCTATGCTGAGGCCGACAATGTCTGGAAACGATGCTAAAGTAATTGGGCTGTTCTTAGGTCTGTTTTTACTGGAACTAATTCCAAATTATGGAAAAAAAGTGTCAAGATTAAATTGTTGGAAGTTGCTTTAACTGTGGGTCAAAACAACGATACACATCAGGCAACATTTAAAGTATTTCCCCTGCTCTCATTTCTCCATTACAAAACTGACCAGATTCCATGCACAGCTGGGAATGATACTGTTTCGGAATCACACGACCATAGCAGCATGTGCAACTCAGTAATGAGTTAGCAACACCGCCTCAACATGAAATAAGTGCAGTGGCCAAATGAGCAACAGTAACATCATTTGTGCTCCGGAGAGAGTGTTTCATTTCGGCAAGGGCATGTTTAGCTTTACGACAAGCCTTCCCACAAGATTATTTGAGACTGCAGCAGCTGGTGCTCGGCAGCGAAGCAGGCTGCCCTCAATACCCTCGTCCTCTGAGCAGACACCTGGCTGCAATCAGCCACAGGAACGCCATGTGAAGCCCAAGGCCACATTAAAACCACAAACAGCCTCATTCACGGGACAGAACCTTCTGATGAGTGAAAACATATACATGAACAAATGAGCTGATCCTTTGAAAAAGTTAGTTCAACTATACAATTCACGGATTAATCGACTCTTTTTGAGGCTGCAAATCATTTTGAGCCGCTTCTAATATTTTGCTACATAACACCTGCTGTAGACTTACTCTCAAATTCACTCTCATTTTCTTTATGCCCCTCTATCTGGTAAGGGGGCATCACTCAACCAGAGGGGTTGCTCATTAGTGGCTCTTTGTAAGACGAGTGAAAACTGTAGTGACGGTGGTTGTTCAGCCGAAGTTGCCTCTCGAGCCAGTCGGGGCAACTACAATAATTGAACGTGGGCAGATAGAGTACAGAGGAAAGGTCGGTCGAGAGTAGGAGTTAAGGCAGATTATAGTGATGTTAGGGGAAGACAGGAGTTCACTGTGCCCAGTAGAGTTGCGACTGCACAGCCTGACTGCAGGCCCGTCTGATGCAGCATGATGACTGCACTGCAAAACACTCCTGATCTAACCAAGACTAGCAATCACATAGCCGTAAAAGTCTTATTGATCGTGTTCTGACAATATCCTCTTCACCAGCAGATTATGTAAGATTTTTAAGATTCTTTTAAGAATATTGCTCTTGTTTTTCTTCTTACTTTGCCAGAAGTTCTTAAAGGAAGTTATTGTACATGTACATCGAGCTGAAGAACTGACACAGACACTATTCGAGGCCATGTTGTGTCTTTTGAGACTTTTTTTTAAACTGTAAGAACAAATCACACTGGGGATTTGTCAAGTCACATTATTATATTTATTCCAAACACTGGTGTTGTGTCAACATCAACACAGTTATTAACAAGCAGTAACAATTTTTCATTTTTCATTTTCTGTTGAAGTTTTAAGTAACTATTTCAATACAATCTACTATAAGTTACCATTGTAAATAGCAGGTGGAGGATGATGTTTTCGCCCTGTTCAAAGAGTTTTTTCTCTCTCCACAGTCTCAGAGCTGCTCATTGTGGGAACTGTTTCTTGAAATTGAATTCAGTCCTTTGACGCAAGTAATCTTTGTATAATGGGTGTTGCAAGGCCCTTGTTCAGAAAGCAATTCTATTGAATTACAAATAATTATGTGTGCTGGAGTTTATTTATCGATTTAAGAAAAGCTGATGACGACAGCTCTTGAGTTACGCAATCATCTTGTTTAGTAGCTCTGGTTTTAGGGTCTTCACACTCAATTAAGAAAAAAGCAAACCGGGAAAAAAAGACTTGACAAGCTAGTTTTGAGTTAATTTGAATCAACGCAGTACTTTTAATGAGTGTTTCATCACTTTTATAATGTCTAAAAAACTTTTTCACATTTCAAGAGATCTAAACAAGTGTAGTTATCTTATTGGAACTGGCAGATAAATTCACTTGTTTCCAGTGTTTATCAATAATACAAAAAAATCCCTTATATTTAGACAGTTCATTTCTGCAGAGTGGGCCCAACTTTTGCCACATTTTAGTGTGCATTGATAACCAAGCCTATATCCACATTAAAACATTAGCGTTTTGAAATGAAAATGTAAAAGAAGTCATCTCTGTCCATATGATCACACCTGAAAACATATCACCTATACATATACTGGTCATGCATGTGCTTATGTAACCAGGGATTTCTGTGCTTGGACCGATGACAAAGAGTAAGCAACGCTTTGCAGTGTGGAAAGTGTCGTGGAAAATGGACGAGTGTGAACTGCAGGTCCAAGCGTAGCAGATATGATGTGTTCTACACTAAAGCGTATCAGTGTGGTCTTAGCCAAGGCATCACCGTACTCAGTGAAAATGGGACTTCAGGCGGTGTGTGGGGGAGAGAGCCGGCAGGATCTGAACTCTCTTTTCAACTGTTAAATCCTCCTTCCATTCAATGTCGATGCTTCTGCAAGTGTGCACTGGTCCTCGCCCTCTCGGAGTCTCACTCCTCTTGCCCACCTGAAACATTGCTGCCTTTAAATAGGAGCAGACAATTTAAAGTTCATATACGTTCATGCTGAAAAAGACTGATTGCAGCAAGGTCCCCTGCAATCGCTGCACCTTCCAAAGTCTGCCACTGGGTAAATAAGTAAGTACAGATCACTGTAACAGGCCTGACCACAAATATTCTATCATTTTTGTCAAAAATGTAATTCGTGGGAATTTTCACCAGTTTATGCTCTTTCCTCATTCACAAGCATTGACCATCCAGACACATTTTCTCTTTCTCCTATTAACAATGAGGGTGATAATATGCTCTGTACAACTCACATTTTAAAAATCAGTTAAGCATGGTTAGTGCAAAACACAAGTTCTTGGAGGAGCCACCGTGTAGTGAGTAGGATATGAGAGCCTGAGCCCCACCGTCACTTGTTATTATAATGATAATAATCATAATAATAATACATTTCATTTGTGGGTCAACACACGTGACACAGCTGACGGAGTTTTGACAAAACTATATTTCGTCAATGGTTTGTAATGATCACCACTCCTGTGAAAAGCAAAGCAGCTGAAACACTCGAGCTGCAGTGACGCCGACGCGCTGTGAACGCACGCAGAGCAGAGCAGAGCAGGCACAGAACCCAAACCTACGGAAATACATCATAATTATTAACCTTACTGCTGTGAACCTGGAGGTCGTCAAAGAGCCAGATGTTGCACAAAAAAAGGAGCCGCAAACTTTCCAGCTGTTGTGATCCACGCGCGTCCCGGTCCTGGTGCGGCGTCTGTCCCCTCTGCAGCGCGCCGTCCCACAGGGGACAGGACCCGTGACGTCATCTGACGGCGTGAAGGGGGCGTGGCTCCTGGGTCACCGCTGGGGTCACGATGGTGGTACCGTCCACCATATAGTCGCTATAAATTCATCACCGGTAGGGTGAAAGTGTTCCTCACATGTATTATATCACTGGTATTAGTAGCCTGGGACCCAGACGAATTCTGGGAGCCAATTTAAATCTGCTCTGCCAGAATGCTGTCTGCATCTCCTCCTTTGGGAAGGGATGTCCCTCGGGAGGAAACTTTAAGGTGATGTGTTGACAGGTTCTTTTGCTGCCCCCAAGTGGCAAACAAAAATTTCAGTTTAGATAAAAAAGATGTCATTACATTACTCTAGAATTGTTATGCATTGTTCTGTCTATTGTGGGGCCACTACCATCACTAGTACTCCATCACTATACAGTCAGTGTTTATTTGCCTATGTGTCTCATAAGAAGTCAAATAATTCTCCAGTGATGCCATGATAGGAAAGTTAATGTTTACTTTGACTATTGATTCGCCTATATAGCTAGTGTGTCACAGATCTACTAGATTTTAATGGTTGCAGTTCAGTGCAAGATTTTTGGTGGACTCAGGATAAACCCATTGTTCATGCAATGTCAGTTCCCTGTCGACGCCTTTAATTATGTGGTTATAGTCCACCCAGGGTGCCTCTCACCAACAACTGCGCTATGACAGTCCCAGTCAGACGTCATGTATACAGGACACCTGCAGAGGTCTGTGATAAGTGCAGCAGACTTTTACTGTCTGGGGATCCAGAGTCTAAGACGATTAATAGGGTTATTAATAAGGATTTGGTACAAATAGGGAAGAAATCGTTCTTATTAACAGAGCACAGGTGAAGAGCTCCTTTATTATCTGTTCCAACTGCAAACAACTAACCTGACATTAAGATGTGCTGTGGCTTAAAACCACATTCAAACACTTAACTTAGCTGTGAATGGCTGAAGGTTACTTCAAATTTTTCATTTGTTGTTGTATATGTTGGAGCTCAGTGAGAAAAAAAAAGAAAAAAGACTGCAAACATTAGCCCATGCAGGCACCATGTACGCTTCATACCTTGCACTCTTTGATTGCAACACAGATTTGTAGAGTGTGACCTCTGGTGGAAAAGCTGCTCACCTACATGGTTGAATTTCACACACGGGGGGGGGGGGGGGGGGGGGGGGGGGGGCATATGAAACAGAACCTGCATCTGCATCAACTGACTTATATATAAAATAAAATAAATATAATTATAAGGGCCTTGACTGAGCCTACACAACGTGACACAAGGTACTCATCTTGTTATTGGAAACATTGGATGTCACTCGGGACTTGTGAACTGCAGTGTCTAGATTTTGTTTTGTTGTCCTTGTGTTGGACTTCTATTTTCTTTTCGTATCTTTACTGATATGGACCTACTGTATGTTTCTGAAATAAACATTAATCATCAATCACTAGGCCCTCTGTGCTGCAGGCGGCGACATGCAGCTTACATCTAATGTTAGCTACGGTCGACTAACAATTAAAGAAGACAGAAGCCTTCGTAGTGATCATCTTAACCTGTGTGAAAAATCTGTGTGCTGGTATGTGCAACTGGAGCAACGGAGAGAGCGGAGGCATGTTTGTGAAACGGCGTTTTAGGAAAGAGAATCAATAATAATCACGGGTATCTGGACTTTAATAGTTGTAAGAGTGAGTATTGTGGGTCACATTATATGTGGATAATTGGAATGCTGCCATTAATCTCATGATACACGAGGCCGCTCGCTGTACCATCCCTGTGAAGCAGGAACCTTGGCCCCGTGTGCTGGTTCCTTGGTGGAATAAAGAATGTGATGAAGCTGTAAGGAGTAGGAATATAATATTAAGAGGGCTTAATAAAAGAATGGCAGAGAGGGTGGAAAGAGGAAGACGGGGTAGACACTACTTCTCTCTACAACCTCAAGTGAGGAAAATATGTTTCTGCACTTCTCAGTTAAGCCGTGTAGACTGAGGCTGGGACATTTTGGGCTAAAGCACTATTTATTCATTTAAGGAAAACATGTTTCTGGCTTGTGTGAATGTGGGAGTCCTGAAACAGTAAAGCATGTTATTCTGGAATGTAGGAAGTATAGGGTAGAGAGACAAGTATTGTATGCTAGATTGTCAGGTCTTGGAGTTGAGGCTTTTTCTATTTTATCTTTGTTTGGACACAGTGAGAACCATCAACTGATCTCCGAGGCAATTCTTCAGTTCCTGCACGACACTTTATTTTACTTATTGTAATATAATTCTTTTTTTTTTTTTAGGTTAATGGTGGAAGTAACTCACTTCCGTAAAAATATCGGATAAGCTTTGACCTGTGGAGGGCAGCAATACGCTCAGCAGCGTCTAAACTACCGGAATACTAGAAGAAGAAGAAGAAGACGAACGTGCCCTTGGGCATCTAGGCTGCTGGAAATAAACAAGAAGAAGAAGAAGCGGAGGCGGAAGAAGCAGTGATCAGCTGGACACGGAGCGTATCGGAGCACTTCTCCCTTTATCTCTCTGACTGAACCACGGACTGTCGGAGTGTCGTCCTCCTGCTTCACCCGACTCACTGCACCGTGCGCCGCCGGAGGAGCGACGTCAACACACGGCCCGTGAGTCCGTGGCGAGCTCTTACACCGCGTCGTCGTAGCCATATATCTAGAGATATCTGTATCTCTATATCTAGAGATATCTGTATCTCTATATGTAGAGATATCTGTATCTCTATATGTAGAGATATCTCTGTTGGCTGCTGTTTGTCAGACACTTGTCGTGAAGCGAGGGCATATTACTGCTACTACGACCAGCCAGCGCAGTGAGGGTTAACCCCCCCCCCCCCCCCCCCCCCCCACACACATACACACACACACACACACACACACACACACACACACACCACGTCGCTTCCCGTAAACAACACAGTCACTCAAACGTCGACTGTTTCCATCTGTCACGATGATGATGATCGTTGAAATGATCCCCCCACATGTTTTGAACATGTGATTCCGGAAGAGGATATATATATATATATATATATATATATATATATATATATATATATATATATACAGTAACGTTATGTATACATAGTTTGATGTTATTTGCCTTTGCTGCTGTCGATCCTGAATGTTCCCTCCAGGGGATCTATGAAGGATTATCTTTTTTCGCATTGGCATGGCACAGAAAGAAATATAAAGAAATATACGTTTGTATGTCTGAAGGGTAAAAAACCAACTAGAGCCTTCATCGAGACTACGAGTTAGTCTTATTCTCACAGGGTCTCACAACCTGCGTTGATACGGTTCTATTTGATACGTCTGATCAGGGGTGAGCGTCATGACTTCTCAGGTTCTCATCTCAAATCATCACTGTGTCAACACTGTTTTATGAGTCATTCTGTGTCAGGTCAAAAAAGCATGTTGCTGAACGCACAGCAGATCCTTCAAAAGATGAAGGGAAAAGTGAGAGTGGATGTCGTAGAATCTATTCAACCAACAGTTGTGGAGGTGGAGAGTTTATCGTCCTTCTTTGTGGGCAGGCAGTGTCGTCATTGTTTTCTAACCTCTCCATTAGTGCGGTGGAGGGGCAGGAGGGAAGCCAGCAGACAGAGAGGCAGCGCAGAGGAGCAACACTCACAATGCCTCTGTTCTTCAAGAAGAGGAAGCCCAGCGATGAATCCCAGAAGAGACTGGAGTATCAGCTGTGCCGGGTAAGGAGAAGCTTGTGTTCACCAGATAACCTTCAGTGGCTCCCTCACACAGTCAACTCGCTGCTTAGGGTCATTCATTCATTTATTTTAACTTAACACGGCGTGGCTTTCTTTTCTAAAAGAGAGGACATCAATTCAAACCAACCCAGTAACTGTGCTTCCTTGTTCTTAAGTCTAAGGAGGCGGGTGCTGATGACATTCTGGACATCTCAGCGTGTGAGCTCTCAGAGGTGAGTATGTCACTGTGAACACTTGTGAGACAAAAGCTTTACTGCTCGCTGTAGTTGTGGAAACCACCTCTGAATGTGGTGGGAGTTGCCGGATCTCAAATGCATCCTCAATGTGTCTTGGGTGTGTACACTTGTGATCAGATGTTCAGGTCTGAACGGGGGTTGGGACCATGTGGCTTCATTCTTTGAGCAGTGTGCCTGCAAATGTTTCCTCGGCCTTATCGAAGGGCCGTCTCCTCAGCTGACGACCTCTGACCTGCTACAGTTCTTTTAAACTGTAAAATCTATCAAACTTAACTTGAGCTTGTTAAATCTACATTCCTCTCGCGGTCTCTGTCCTAGGGATGGGTATCGAATTTTAACGATTCCGATTCTGCTCATCAGTACCGGTTCTTATCGGAATTCTTTGCTGCCACAAGACATTAGACAACACCGCACCTCTGTCTGACAGAGAATCTCTGGACTCTGTTTATCACACATCCAGCACATGTTCACCTTCATGTCATCTTCTTATGCACATTACTGGTAACTGATTACACACCTGCACTAATATCATGTACATTCTTTATATTTATACTCCACATACTCCTCATACATAGTTTTGCAGTTATTATATTTTTACATTTGTATTTATCCTGTTTTTTAATATTTTGTAAGGTTTGTTGTGTGACAAATATATATATATATATATATATATATATATATATATATATATATATATATATAGGAATGTAAACTTTTTCCTTCACACTACTCTTCTCCCTCTCCTCGGGGGCGTGTTGCCTTCAGCGCTCCGTCAAAACAAATGCTCTCGCAGAGTCTTGAAATTGCGACTTCATGACATTTCTTAAAATTCGGAAGCCCTGGTGGTGTGGTTGTGTGCCCACATTATCATTTGGGCAGTGTGCTCTGGGTGGACAAATCAACTGTTGCTACAGAGCCGTTAAAGCTGACTTTCAGCTTAACGCTCACAAAACGTTGAATTAGATGACAGTTCACAAAAAACGAACAAAAAGTGTTTCCTCAGTTCCTTTCTCCTTGCATCTTAGTCCCCGGAACTGCAGATGCAGGGACAGATGCTGGGAAAACACATGTTTAACCATTGTTTACCTTCCATTTAATACATTATACTCTTATAAATTCTGTTTTGTTTAGTTTGTGGATATGACAGATGATGACGTCTTAGGTCTGTTCTGTCGCAGGTTCCCTCAGGCGCCTTTTCCATTTGCAAGGTGCTTCAGAAGAAGGTAAGGACACGGTGAAGCTGCATAGTTACTGGCTTTGTATTTGTTATTCAGTGTATAAAATAAGTACTTTATTACCACTACCAGTTTTAGAATGTGTGTAAATCCCTGGTTGACCAGTCAGCAGATTGACTTGTCCACTGTTGTTTTCTACAGGTCTTTATCCTCCATAACAATGAGCTGAGGTCACTGCAGACCAAAGGATGTGACATCAGTGCTCTGGCCACTTTAAAGGTAATGTGAGCATATGAAACCTGTCCACCAGACACAGAGAACGCCCTCCTGTTTCATAGTCATAGTAGTTTTTATTCGGTGATAAAAAATGTAACATGGTTTTATTAAAGACCAGATTCAAGAAAATTGGTCGAAACCTAATCTCTGACCATGCCTCATCGCTGAACTGAGCATGAGTGACTCTTGTCTGCCTCCCAAGGTTTTGGATCTGCATGAGAATAAGCTCACCTCACTCCCAGAGGACATCGGGAAGCTGTCGTCACTGCAGGTAAAGCCATTCTTAAAGGGACAGTAAGCTTATTTCTCTCTTTGTTGTTGTTGTTGTTGTTGTGATGTCACTGCTCTGGTCGGACCGTGAACCTGCAGCTTCGGGTATGTGAGACCGACGCACTAACCACTAGGCCAAAACCTCTATAGTAGTATTCGTATAGTCGTAGCGTCGTTCGCTGGCACGTCTCTCAAGGTGTCGACGAGTGATGTTTTCAAACTGCACACAGAGTGTTGTGAGGTGTGGTCCGCATCATTTTTTTGTTTTCGATTTACAGAGCCTGGGCTGAGCCGCAAACCCAGATTATTTTCCGGTGCGCACACAACCGACAGCGAGCGGACTGTGAGGAAATATTTGCTGATTTTTCCAAACCGCGTATTGCTTCAGAATCGCTTACTGCCCCTTTAACTCGGCTCGTGGCGCAGAGTGTATTGAGTGTACACGAATGCTGCTCATTGTCTGTTTGTGTCCATTTGATGTGCTGTCAGATTCTGAATGTAGAGAAGAACCGTCTGAAGGCCCTGCCAGACTCCATCGCCGACCTGCGGCTTCTGCAGACACTCAATTTGAAGGGTATGATGCTGCTCGTCCGCCCAGGAGTGAGAGGACACAAAGACATGTACAAGTGATATGACGTGAGTTGTGTTATTTCTCCATCATATGTATGTAATAGGTAACTCTCTCAGTGAACTGCCATCATCAGTTGGGTCTTTGAGGAGCCTGCGCACCCTTGACCTGAGTGATAACAACATCGTCCAGCTCCCAAAAGCTCTGGCCTATATCCGCACTCTAGAGGTGTGTTTCCCCCGATGCATATTTAAGGGCTGTAAATGTAGGTATGGATTAATACAAACCCTGTGTGTGTGCGTGTTTGCGGGATAGAGCTTTACACTTGATGCTGCCATGATGTCCTTCCCACCTGCATCTGTGTGTACAGAGGGCACAGAGAGCATCCAGCGTTTCCTATGCACTGGTGAGCCTTTATACACACATACACCCACGTTTCACTTATAGATGTTCCAGTTCCAATACCAATAACGGAAATGCCTGCGATACTGTCGAAAATCCCTGATTGGGCATCAGCGAATGCACAAATCTATGTAACAATACTGCAGCAAGATATTTTAGCTTCACTTTACAGTGAGAGGAAGTGGAGCCGCATTGTCAATCTTTAAATTGTTGTTTCTGCAGCCATATGGGATTTCATCAAACTACCCAGTGGCATGTAATCATTCAATGGAAGTGACAATATGTAAATCACCACAGTAAAAGCTCTGAAGTATTCACATAACACTATCTCATCTGTATGAGAGCCTCAGGGTGAACTTCTTGGTTAATGTGGTTTTCAGAGGTGGGAGAGGAGTACTGCCCCCCATCCCAATATCTTCTGCCAGTGCTGGAGAAAGACTGTGGCAAACAGAGCTGTGACCAATGGGATGGTCTGGAGGAGGCCTGGCAGGTACAGTAACTGACACGCTCACTCACACCAACCTGAATACATGTGTACAGCTCACTCTGCATATGACTGTAGAACTATTTACATGGATCTAGTCAACACCGTATTAACTCGGTTCTGTTGTCAAACTTTTATTTAACCTTTCCCCACTTTCTGTTACAGAACAAATTCAGTGACTACGAGAACAGGAAGGTATGTGAGTGTCAGATTTCACTTGTTAACACGAGTAGCTTTGCTTTGTCCCATCCTGTCAACTTAAGACTGGGCAGATGACCAGTCCCCTGTCCCCCCAGCAGTGTCCAAGCTCTTATTCAGGGGCCGATGAGAGAAGATCCACACTAGTTCCTAAAGATGAACTAATGGTATATAATGTGAGAGGTGTAACTTGTTGTGATGAAGCCTCAGAGAATTATGAACAACCCTACTCTGCACTTTTCTCAGCTCTATGCATCTTTTTGGCACCTTTCAGCTCAGTGTTTTGGTTAAGTCTTACTTCAACCATCAGTTGACAGTAAAACGCTGTGGTAAACTCACTACCCAACATCATTTACACATCAAATTTTCATCTTGTATCTAGATATGATACAAGATATGATTGCTTTTACACCTGGTGTCTCCAGTGTCCACATCCAGTTGCAATCTCTGTCCAACCACAAACAACCCCCAAAAAAGATGATTGAGAGTTTTTATTTCACTGCAAAGTTTTGAAATATGTTGTAATGTAAAGGTTATTGAAATAGACACACATTACTCTCCTAGTGTATCCCTTACCCCACAGCTGCAGGACCCAAATCCATCATTATTATTATTATTATTATTTATAGCAACAACATAATTGCATCTACAAGTGTCAGTATAATTTTGTAATTATAAGTATCAGTCTGTTCTCCCTCTCTGTCTCTCCTCTCACCAACCAGTCTCAGCAGATGTCCTGGTTCTGTTAGAGATTTCTTCTGTTAAAAGAGTCTTTTCTCTCAGACCTGCTCATTGTGGGAACTGTTGTGTTTCGCTGTAATATTGTGAGGTCACGACCTCACTGTGTAAAGGGGCCTTGAGAAGATGTATGTTGTGATTTGGCGCTATACAAATAAAATTGAATTGAATTACTTTTCATTACATTACATTACAAAAAGTGCATTCAACCATGAATATATTACCCTAAAGTGCAAGAATCATGAGACATAAACATTTATCAGACAGGCAAAAACAGTTTCAGGTGCTCCTTATAGAATAAAATTTATTTTGTATCCATATAGTACAGTATATAATATATAGACTCCGACTTGCGCCTCCATCCTTCAGAAGCAGAAGCAGCAGGAGAAACTGGCCTTTGAGCGACACCTGGAGGAGAGGCAGAAGGAACACACCCAGCTTGTGCTCATGAATACTTCCCGCAAGGAAAACATCCTCAACTCAGTCCGACAGGTACAATACATGCTCACTCTTACACACTCGTACAGTGCTGTTCATCATATGCCTGTTGGTTTGGGAATCTGCGCGAAAAGTTGCCACTTCGAGAAACATACGAAGCCCCACTGGCGTTTCATGTTTACATGTGTGTAAATGTGTACATCAGGGTTCTCCAACTAGTTTTCTCTGAGGGGCCAAATAATGTCAAGCCATGGCGAAAATATTCGGGGTAAAACATGCACCCGCACACCTTTATTTGACTGAAACCAAAACATTTACTGTACCTATTATATCAAAAAACAATGATAACAGCATTACAGCAAGTGGCATTACAGCAGTATAGGACTGAGTAGCAACAAGAACAACTTTTCTACATAGGCCTGACATATGTCTGCATAACAAGATTGTTAAACAGCATGTTCAAACAGTTTTTCCACAACCACCTCAAGAAGAGAGACACACACACACACACACACACACACACACACACAGAGAGACATTTTCATTTTGCCACTTATAAATGTTAGGTTAATACCACAATATCACACCAGCACATTATTATTAGTTTGACACTTTTAGAATATGTGCTTATACCAAATAATATCAGATTATAATTATTTGTTTTTCTTGAGGCAATTAGTTTGCTGTTTTTTAGTAGTACTGTATTGTCCACTGTTCCTGTTTTCGTTTTATATTTGTTCTTTATATCTGACAGATAGCTGCTCTGCTTATCAAGCACCTCGGTTTAGGATTGGCTGGTCTGGTATAATAAAACAAAACTGATCAGTCCAATCATATTTGAACTGACGGTTTTCCTGGGCAACTTTACGCTTTTTTTCGGGCAGGTCATGTTCTTTTGTTGTTTGTTGTCAGTGTTGGTCTTTTCTTGCCTGGTGTCCAGATTCCAGACCGGAGTTGGGACTCAGAAAGCAGGGGAGAGGTTTTCTTTCTCCAGGACTGAATCGCTCTCTCTCCCGGGACCAACCCTATGTTCCCCAACAGCGGAAGACACACCGATACTTCTCCTTCAACTTGAGGCGCTGCGGCATTTATCATTATAATAAAACAGATCGCAACCTGCGCGCCCGCACACACGCACACATACGCTTGCACTGCTACACTCCTCATACAACAACAGTTAATGCATTTTCTGAGAATTACCGGTCATGATGCAGGCAGTGTTACCTAGCGGAGGATCATAGAGAGTGTGCACGTCTTCTGACGGCGGAGATCAAATGGTGTGGGATGAGGAAGTAGAGCAGCGCAAACTTAATTAACTGTGTTATGACAGATGCAATATGGGGTCGTCGCTGGCCAGACATTTGGCTCTTGCGGGCCGGACCTGGCCCGCGGGCCGCCAGTTGGTGATGGCAGGTGTAAATGCTCTGGGTTAAAAGAATCTGTGCTCACAATTTATGAGCCGTTTCCTCGGATCCATGCGCTCAAACGGTTAGTTTGTGAGTGAAAAGCAAAGTGACCTTTACTTTTAAGAAAGGCGTTGTTCTGAGGATGACCTCAGTGACTGTTGGCAAAATATGGTCACAGAACATTAGTGATATAAGACCTTTGTAAGCTTGGCAAACAAACTGTAAAACTTTAAAATCTATTGTGTATTTAACTGTTTGGAGTGTTGTTGGCTCTTTGTGGTGCCGGTTTGTCAACCCCATGTACAAAGCGTTTCACTACTCAAACCTGTGAGGTGAGAATGATGTGAGTTCGCAGGTGAACGTTAAACCCCTTGATCCTGCAATTTCCACGAGAAGGATTTGGATAGTCACACAATACTTGATCCTAGAATACATTTATTGTTGGTTTTATTTTGATCTTGGAACCTTTTTTAACAGTGAAGTGATGACTCAGCACTTTGGTAGGTGTTGTTTTTGGTTTGATTGATTCCACTGGTTGCTGCTCTCTGCCTCTGTCAGGATGTCAGTGCTCCTGTTTTGTCTCCAACAGCTCTTATGGAGTTTTTCCCCCTAATCTGTTGTTTTAAAAAACCAACGGTTTTGTGTTGATTTCAGACATTTGACATTGGTGTGTATAATCTGTCTGATATGTAGGAGCAGGAGCGTGTGGAGCAGGGAGTCAGCCAACAGCAGAGGGCTCAGGAGGCCGAGAGGCTGCTGGTGCTGGAGAAAGTCAGACAAGCTGAAGACGGCATCAGCTGCCGAATCAGCAACATGCTGATGGACAACCACCGGTAGGACCTGAGAGTAATGGCTGTGGGTGGTTTTTAACCTCTGTCCACAGATCCCTCCCTGCTAACGGCGGTGTATTTATTTCTGTCTTTGCAGGCAGAAGAAGAGCACGGAGTTTCTTCAAGCCATGGAGGAAGATCGGTGAGTACACAGAGAGCTGAGTCACCACATCCAGATCTATTACAGCAATGATCTACAGGATGAGGCAGCATTCATGCAAATGTTGTCCACTAAGACGGAGGCAGGCTGTGACGCACTCTCCACATTAGATGCATAAAGTGCTTTCCAGGGGAATTAAAATAAAAATGCAATGTCAGGACACTGGAGGCCTTTCGTTAAGACAAACTTTGACACAGCATACACAATTGGATATTAAAAGTTATGTATTAAGAGTTTATGTTGTGCATAATTGGCTATTGTACAATTGTAACACAATTCATCTTGGCTGTTGGTTTTGTGTGTCTGTGCTACTCTGTAACAATCACTGTACAAACATGAGTGAACTAAGTGAGACATCGTCTTTCTAGTGGACCTCCTCAACACTGGCAGTGGTGGTATTCTCCAATGGAACTATCAGTAATTTACACTGATAAACGTTCTAATTTTAACCATGAGCTTCATTATTTGGATCAAGAATCTGATAAAAAGCTATGTTTATGAGATGAAGAAGTCTACAGGGTACTGCTGTTGCCCACTTAGATCACATTGACAAGTGTCAACGTGCAATAAATGACACGGGATATGTGCTCTGATGTATACATATGCTGTATAACTGTGTGTAAACACCAGTACAGCTGTGTTGACAGCAGAACTGTGATGTGAGAGATGGGAACAGAATGTTACGACTTTTTTCTGTGGGAGGAATTAAAAGAGTTGAGCTAACATGAGCCACTGCAGCATCTTTAGGCACACATGCATTTCATGTTCAAAAATTATCCTTCACTCTGTTTTTTTCTACAGTTCATCTGTCTGGCACCTTGGTTACTGGTCAAAGTCATCCAGCACTGTAAAATGTTGTTGTTGACTCTGCCCACAGAGTCCGTTTGGAGCATCTGACCGCCATCACCCAGGAGGAGGCCACTTCTCTGAGGAAGAGGGAGGTGGCAGGTGAGCAGCTGAACAACCTCACCACATGCACAAAGACATCGTTATTGTTAGACTTTTGATTTCTCAAAAGACTTTATAAACCCTGTTGTCAGTTTATTAGGTACACCGTGGTAATACAAATGCAGTCTAATAGGGAGGTCTGTTTCTACCTCCATGAAGTTTCTAATGTTAATTACTAGTGACATTTTTTAGAGACGTGTTAATTCAGCTGTGTGTGTGTAGAGCTGCAACAGTAATCGATTAACCGATTAGTAATCGACTACTAAATTAATCTATTATCGACTAATCGTTTCAAGTAGTTTGATGACATTTTTTTTTTAATTCTCTGATTTCAGATTCTTAAATGTAAATATTTTCTTTGCTCCTCTGTGACAGTAAACTAAATATCTTTGGTGTGTGGACTAAACAAAGCATCATGTTGTAGTTTTGGGAAACACAATCAACAGTTTTTGATTCAACTTATCGATTAAAGGAGAAAATAACTGACGGGTTAATTTTTCATGAAAATAATTGTTAGTGGCAGCCCTAGTGTGGTGCTGTTGAATGATACACAGATTCAATGATGGAGGACAAGCTCTCTGCACAGGCCCTCCGTCTATGAAGGCTTTTGTTGCATCTGGGTTGTTGGAATGAATATCAATATCTTTCTCTCTCTGCTGTTAATGTTCTCTTTTTATTCTTTGCCTACTCGTATTGTCTCCCCATTCTTCCCCCACACAACATTTTCTTTTCCCACATAATCTTCACCGGCCCATCCCCTCTCTTCTTTGTTTGAAGCGGCCATGCAAAAGATGCTGTCATACGGCTGTGCTATGAGCCTCCTCCAGGAAGCCAGTGACTATCGCAGACAGAGCCTCGTCACTGAGGCCCACAGGAGGTTAGACACAGACACACAGACACCAGATCCCAGCTCACGCATGGTAACATCACAAATCAACAACTGTGTGTTTCCTCTTCCCTTGTTCTTTAACAGTATGGAGAGTTTGGACAAGAAGTTTGATAAGATGCTGTCCCTCCAAGCTTTGGACAAATCTAAAGCCATTGCCCACATCTTGCAGGAGGTATGTGGTGCCAGTATATGTCTCTGTGATGTCTTGACATTTTCCTCACTAATGTCTCCCTGATGTTATGAGAGTTTGGTGGAGAAATCGTAAAAATTGCCGGTGTGAATCAGAATTGCACCTTGTTTCAGTCGCCAGGCTCTGTGACCTGTCATGAGCTCTGGTTGTTCTCTGCAGGAGGAGATGCAGAAAGCTGCGTTCCAGGCTCTGCAGCTGCAGAAAGATGCTGTACATGGCTACATCCGCAACCAGGTCTGTGTGGACGATGGGTGGATACGAGTGTCAGGGTCAAATCAATTTAAACATCTTCAACATCCTCTCAAATTATTCAAGACATCCTGGTTCAGTTTTGTTCAGAATCATATCTTTTTAGAGCGATTTAAAGTACCTTGTCTGATTTTAGAGGATTAAAGGATTATGCTATGTATAAGAAAATAAGATAATATACACCATCATCATAACCATTCTCATCTATTATCACTAATGACATGATAAACTAGAATGACCAGTGTTTCCCCAAGGATGGAGTTGTAGCAGCGGAGGTGAAGTGTGCGGGTGTCTGTCTATCTGTGTGTCGGGCAGTGAGAACTGGCCACGTCCCCTGCATAGCACACGGACACACGGACCTCTTCTCAGATAGGATATTACGGTTTTTCATAATTCAGCCCCAGGGCCCGTTTAATACCAGGTTTCTGTTCCCATCCATAGATAAGACGCAGCCCAATCTCCTCTCGTAAAAAAAAATAAATAATAATAATTCAGCAGTGGCATTATATTTGAGTTAATTACTATTCATACAGTATGAATACAGTGGTGGCGACAGCTTACTTGACAGTCGTCCATCAGACGATCATCAACTCCCTCCACGAGGAGAGTGAGACCGAGAAGGTCATCGCTGAAGAGCTGGCTGTTCACAGAGAGATGTATCAAAGCATATTCATGGAAAGTTGATTAGAAGGGGAAAGTGTGGCAGCAACAAGGACGACTTCAGCCTTGAAAAGACTGTCAAGAAAAGCTGATTGAAGAAGTTCACCAGGAGCAGGCTGAGGCTGGAGTCAGAGCATCAAGAGCCTCCAGCACAGACGTCTTCAGGAAATGAGCTTCAACATGTCACATCCCTCGTATCAAGCTGCTCCTGAACCACAGGCAACATCCGAGACGTCTCACCTGGTTTGGGAGACAAAGAACTGGACTGTAGCTCAGTGGTCCAAAGTCCTCCATTCAGATCAAAGTAAGTTTCAAGGTCCCAGAGTCTGGAGGAAAAGTGGAGAGGCACAAAACCCAAGGAGCTTCAAGTCCAGTGGGAAGTTTCTGTCGTCGCTGATGATTTGAGGCGTCATGTGACCTGCTGCTGTTGGTCCACTGTGTTTGATCAAGTCCAGAGTCAAAGCAGACGTCACTTCCTGCTCCTGTCTGCTGACGAGCTGATTTCCTTCTCCAGCAGCACTTAGCACCTGCCCAGTGTCTAACTGCTACTCACTGGTTTGTTGAGCAGCCAACTCGCCTGACCTGAACCCCATTCAGAATCTGTGGGTTACTGTCAAGAGGACGATGAGAAACACCAGATCCAACAATACAGACGAGTTGAAGCTGCTCTCAGAGCAACGTCTCCACAGAGCCACAGACGGATCACCACCAGGACCCCGATGCACTAACTCATGCTCAAGGATTGAGGATATTAATGAACATACTTTTCAGAGGTTGCACATATCTGTATTGTAAATCCTTTTTTGATTGATCTTAGGAAATATTCTAATATTTTGAGATACTGGGGTTTTGATTTTCATGAGCAATAAGCCATAAATCATCAAAATTAAAACAAGAAAAGGCCTGAAATATTTCATTAACAAATGTAGAATATATGAAGGTTTTACTTTTTGAATTTTAATTACAAAAAACGATATCGTTTTTTAATGATGCACCTGTAAAGACTGCAGCCATTATTGTCATTTCTGTCCTTCTGTTTTTTAACCTTCCCCTTTCTGTAATGTCACCAGCAGCCTGCACATATGTAATTCATTTCTACTCGTACAAATCACTATATGAAAGCAATCAAATTTTTACATGCTTAAGCCCTGTGTAACATGATCATTCCTCATCCTAATTCCTCATCCCTGTAAGCTTCACGTTTGCCTCTGCACTGTCCCCAGATCAAGCTCATCGAGGGTGAATTAATGCAGCTGACTAAACTGGAGATTAAAAGACGCAACCTGGATGCTGAGAACCTGCAGGTGGGAGTCGTCACCTTCTTTCTGTGTCTTCCCACATTTACTTCATTTTCTTCTTCTTATTCTTGTTGATTACTATATATATATATATATATATATATATATATATATATATATATATTTATCATCTTGGTTATTTCCATGTCACTGCTCCATGGCAACACTCTAGGTTGATGTTGAAGTAGATGATTGTGTGTTGACACTCTTCCTCACGGGATGGTGTGTTTGTATGGGTGTGCAGGAGGTTCTGGTGGAGCAGCGCACAGCTCTCAGTGATTTGTTGCAGCAGCTGCTGAAGCAGAGGGCCCAGAGAGAGCAGGAGCTGCGGCAGGTTCTGGTGAGGAAACAGTGGACGACAGGTCAACTCGGTTTTATTTATACGGTGTCAAATCTTACCAGAGGTTTTCCCAGATCTAGACCATAGTCTTCACAACAGTGTTATCAGCAGAGGCCCAAGATGAGGGGCGAGAAGGAATGTGACTCCATCTAGACCCAAAACTCTCTGGATTAGTTCAAAGTGCAAGTTCCACACAGATGTGTCAGTTATGTAATAACATTTACAATTAAATTCATGGAACCAAGTTGAAGGTGGAAGAATATCACAAGTCATTGGCCTGTCCTTTGATTGGTCTGTTTCAGAGAGTCACAGCCCTCTTGAAGTGTCAAGCATTTCCTCATGCTTTCCTCCATCTGGCTGCTATTACTTCATGTTTATATGCATTTCATATTCACTTGAAGCCACATCGGTCAGTGGCCACCTGAACTGAAAAGTTGATGATAAAAGTGATAATCCTCGTGTGTTTACCAGGCGGAGATGGAGCAGAAGTGTGAGTCCAACCAGCAGAACTACTGGATGATCCAGTATCAGAGGCTGCTGGATGCCAAGCCCATGTCACTGCGTATGCAGGTGCAGTACAGAGCAGTGCACGCAGGACACACAAAATCATGTGAGACATGAACGTGCTGCTCAAAAACTGTCATGTCGTTATAGGAGGCGGGCGTTGAGAAAGAGCTGGTCAACCTGTTGTGTAAACTGTCAGCTCAGCATTACCTGCCCATCCTGGCTCATCATCGAGTGACGACGGAGGCCCTTCGCCACATGAGCGCCTCCGACCTCAAGAAGGTTCGTCTAACATATTTCAGTCAGAGGCCACTTTGACATCAGAGTAAACGCATCAGCTGTTTAGTAGTTCAGTTTTCTGCCTGAAGTTTTTTAGCCATAATTAGTTATAGAGCTGCCCTGTCTACACAAGGCATTGTAGTATTGTTTGAAGCAGTTAACTTAAATTTGCTATAAAGTTAAGACTGTAGACTGGGACCCAGGTGAATTTTGGGAGCTCATTTCATTTGCTCTGCCAGACTCGGTCTGGATCTCCTCCATTGGGGAGTGATTTCCTCCGGCATAAAACTTTCCGGTCCTATCACAATCAATTATCTGATGGTGGGCGGGGTTTATAGGCAGAGAGAAGCGACTTTTGTAAACAACCAACATGGCTGATGATGATGAACGAGCATTTGACAAAGTACCTATTATTTTCACATTGCTCCCACAAAAACATCAACACTGGTTCACAAACATTATGGAATCATCACAGACATCACATCATCTCCTCTCTGCTCTCGTCTGTCGACATTTTCAACAGAGGTCACATGATTGGTTGCTCTCACTGGTTGTAGGTCTGCGCCTGTTGGTAACGCCTGTTGGAAATCGAGAATTAACTGAGAGGTCCCAGACTAATATGCATTTGAGTATTAGTCTGGGTCTAGTTGATGGTGCTTGTGCAGAATGATCAGCAGTATTCATTCATCTGTTCTCAGCTTGGCATTAATGAGGTAGGAATCCAGAAAGCTCTTCTGAACTGGGCCCAGGAACACCAACCTGAAGGTACGTTGCACACATTCTACATCACGATATATCACACGACTGTACTGTTCATACGGCAACAAAGTAAAGAAATGATCAGTACACGCACTCGTCACAACAAAGCAAAAACATGCTTGATATGTAAAGTTGAACAGTCTCAGCCATCATGAGAACATGTAATATACCGAACACAGAGAGTCACAGCATGAAACCAGGGACATGAGCACAGAGAGTCTAAGCCGATACCAACAGGAATTTGGTGTTTTTGAAGTGACTTCATAATCAATTTGAACGGGACAGACAAACGACTCACTAGTAGTTTCATAGGTAGATGTTTTCCTTTTCCCTTCCAGCTTGAGCTTGAAGGCGGCATCTCCATTTAAGCTTTTACAATTTCCCTTTCCCCCAATTTCCATGGTTTTCCGTATCATTGTTCATGTTTCCGCTTTTCAGTTTTGTTTATGGAGCTCTCATTTCATTCATCTTTATGTATTCTACATTCTACAGTTGAAAACTAAACCCGTCAGTGCTGCCAGGAGCCTGTTTTTGTTTGTTTTCATCATTATTTTTATTGTTATTATTATTGTCTACCAAAATGAATCACATTTCTGAGTGGCTTGTCCTTGTCAGGGTACACATACATGGCAAAATGGTGCAAAGTTTCAATGAAGTAGCTTTCATACTACGTTTCGCCTACATGTTCAATAATAGGTCGACACATGTAACCTCCCAAAAATTGTTTATACCATAAATCCAACAGGAAGCCGGCCCATTTTTACTTTACTGTGCAATGGCACATATTTTGCCATTTACAAGCATTATACTGTAACAAACTGCTCCAGAGAATGAATGAGATCAAAGTAATATTAACTATGGCAAATGTTTGTTTGTCCCTGAAACAGGACATGAGTCATGAAGGTCGTGAATGAAATATACATTGTCCATTTTGCCCCAAACGTAACAATTTTGATAAGAGTCACGGTCAGATGACGTCTACTGTACTTGCAACATTCAGGTAGTTTTAGGCTGAAACATCACAAAATATAAAAAAAACTGTGAGGGGTCTGAATACTTTGTGAATAGCAGACATAGTCCCAATGTAACATACATGTTCATAGTTGGATTTTAAAACTATTAATTAAGATAATAAACATTTACCCATTTGCACTCAGTCAAATGTGCTCTGAAAAATCAATGGAGAAGTCTGGAATTTTGAAATGGGAAGTGTGTAGAAACCTTGTCTCCTATACTGACGAAAAAAGAAATGGGACTATCTGGTACCACCTCTGCACACGCGTACAATGGGTATAAAATACTGCTGCAAGAATCTAAGCCGCTCTCAGATGAGAGAACACATCACTGCAGTTGTTAAAATCTTTGCACTGGCTTCCTGTGTCGTCTAGAACAGACCTAGAACTGTTAATCTCAGTCAGGACACTGATTATTTCCTCCTTTAGCAGGAGCTTGTAAGGCTGTCCCGCAGGATGAGGTAGCAGAAGTCGTCCCCACAGCTCCGTCTCCTCCGTCTCCTCCCAATACATCGGCTTCCCAGATCCCAAGCCCACCACTTACCCCAGGGACCCCTGTCACTCCTGCAGCCCTCAGCCCTGTGGATGGACCAGGGAGCTCCGAGTGTGTGGTCTGCATGGAGACAGAGGTAAGAAAAATTGTAATATGATATCAAAAGTTCTTTTCATATTCCTGTTTTTCAGTTTATGCTAATTGGCACAACATTTTGTCACCTGGCACGTTGGTGGTCCAAGAGGCTTTTTGTTGAGCACATTGTACTTAATATTTGTGGCAAATTTCAAGTCAATGTGAGTCACGTGTGAGGGGCATGGCCTTTCCAATATAATTGTTGGGGCCGTAATAACAGTGCCACCATGTGGCTAATTTGGACAATTAGGGTTTCAGAAGCCAACACATCATTTTAAGGTATTGGGCAAAATTTCGTAGTTTTGGCTAATTCCAGCTCGCGGAACGAGAATAATGATGATTTCTATCTATACCAACAACAACAAACAATTGGGTTCAAACCCAGACAGGGGTTAAATATAATCCTGTTAGAGTGTTGTAGTAAACATTTGAGGTCAAAGTGCTATATTAATAACAGCTCATACATAGAAAGTGATTTGTTTAGTAGGACGACAGAAGATGGAAAAAATAAAAGCTTGCTGAAATATATTTGTCTTTGTTGTGGGTTCCCTTCTGTATCGTCTTCCAGAAGCAAATACTTAACTCACCCTCCAGGGCTGAAGTGAAAAGTTGTCCTGAAAACACTGTTCTTGATTTATTATCTTCACAAGTAGTAATTAAGTTGAAATCTGAAACGTGCGCAGCTGACTGATTGTGTTGTTCCCTCTCCAGTCTCAGGTGGTCTTCCTGCCATGTGGTCATGTGTGCTGCTGTCAGGTGTGCAGTGGCGCTCTGCAGAGCTGCCCGTTGTGTCGCAGCATCATATCCCAGCATGTACGCCTGTACCGCAGCTAGAAGCAGCCGTGCAACTGTCCGTCGTCGACCGACACACACTTTGTATCTGCATGGTCACGAAGCAGCTGTAAGCAAACATCGTCATGTGTAGAAAAGCTTTTAGCTGGATTCTGAAGAGCCGAGCTACTTTCCTGTATTAACCCAAAACTACTTTGTCATGTATATTGAGAAACACGTTTTAATAGACATTTTTTAATGGTGTTATGTCACTGGCATCCACGTTGTTTTTTATTTTCATAATTTTTTATCTCAATTGATGTGCCTTTTTCTGAAATGTTATCATTTTCAAACAGCACCACTTGTCTCTGTTGTCAACCAAAGTAACATTTGTCCAACATGTATGTATTGTTCTAAGTTAATTTACTGATTGTTCATCCAGGTCCATCTGTACTTGATGGAATCATTTATCTTATATTATTTGGTGGAAGTTGTCAAAGCGTATCAAGTGGAGTGAAGCGGGAATTCATTTTGTAAGATGTTTCTCCTCTTTTTGATCTATTCTTGGCATCCACCCCACTATGGATTGATCAACCTGCCTGAGCTGCTTGGGTCCTACACACACCAACACTTAGTTTCAATCTCAATATTTTAAGTCTAATACAATGTTATACTGTATGACTGTTTGGTCATGTGAAACGCAAAGAAATGTATAAATATGCAATACGTACGTACGTACGTAGGACTGTCTGATGAAATCATGAAGATCCCAGGGGATTGGTTCGTCATTTTCGAACGATCAAGGGAGTGCGCACAGCAGCAGGTTTCAGAAAAACACGAGGATGAGACGACACCACGTCATTAAACAATGACTGACAATAGCGGAGTGAATTAGTATGAACAGCAGCTGACATTGTTTTAAGATTTGGGGAAAGGGAGTGTGTTGTGAGTGGAAGTTCAGAGAAGTTGCTGAAAAATATACATGCACTACTTTGAAAATGTGGATGCGCAAATGTATAACTGGGGCTGAAAGCTGAGAAAGGTAAATGATGAGCTGCCAAAGCTGGAAGTGGAGATAAAATGCCTTAAAATTGTAAAAGAAAGGAATTCAGCTGGAGCCCACCGACATACCTGCTGAATGTCTCCTGGCTGCACTAGAACAGGATTTCCAGTGAAAACTTCATGTGTGTTGTTTGTCGTATGGAAACGGTGTGTGACATCAGTTTGTGTACGTACACAGCACAGACAGCAGAGACCCTTTCAATGTCCCATCAGCTGTGTATAGTCATTTCCAGTTAAAGTTGCCATGGCAACGGCAGCAGCTTTTCGCACCCTGGCTGAGAGACTTCTAAGTGATTTAATTTTCAACTTGCTGACGAAGGATCGGAATCAGCCCATGTTACAGTCTGCCTGGTGTGTGTCTGGTACCTTCCTCTTCCGAACCTGAAACTTATATTTTGAAGTTTTGACATTCGACAGGGCATCCATGTGGGCTTGCATTACAGTCTGGCGTTAAGCCCTAGAAGACTATAGAGGTTGTTTTGCAGTGCGTTTGTGTTGGTTCTTGGATATCTGTCATTGGTCTATGTGTATCTGCACGGCTGGAGAAAATGAAAGTGGATGCTGTAAAAGTCAGTTCACTGGGAGCAGTGGCAGCTCTGTGGAACAACTACACTGCTCTGGCCACAGCAAAGTGACAATGAACATGTGACATATATGATGTAACAGTAGACTTCATTTTAGTTTATTCTGCTGGGTCACTAATTTCAACAATGTCAAAATCTCCAGTACATTTATTCATCTGTCCTGTTTCTGTCCTCTGCAAGTTTCAACGAAAGCATTTATGTATCGCAAGTATATTAAACAAAATAAAGTTCAAATGCTGAATATCAGGCCATCCATCCATTATCTATAGCGCTCCATTAAGAGGGGGGGGGGGGGGGGGACGACTGTGGGAGGAGCCCGGAGAGAACCCATGTAGACACGGGGAGAACATGCAAACTCCACACAGAAAGGCCCTGGTTGGTTCGAATTGGGATGCGAACCCAGAACCCTCTAGCTGTGAGGTGACAGCGCTGACCACTGCCCCAGAATATCAGTCCTGTAATTCCTCAACAGTTTGTACACAGCCTGAAGGCGTGCCGAGTGAGGGAGAAACCGCGGTGAAGTCAGTTTGAGGTTGGATATTCGACGCATACTCACACCTGTCCCAGCCGCCTATCCAACTTAAAACGAACATCACAGCGGTGAGGAAGAAGTGGAGAAGAAAAGAGGAAAATATACATGCAAATTCATTAACTAATGGAAAGAGGAGTTCCTGTTTGTAACCGGCCCACACTATATGTTTCCTTAGAGGACGCTGCTACAGGCTGCAAGGCAGAGCACTTTTAACTACAAGAAGCATTAAAAGATGAAATAAAAGTATTCAACATAAAAATGCTGTTGCAATGTGTTCATTTTTTTTTTTTTTAAACTTTCATTCATTTGAAGTGGCCTGAAGGCAGGAAACAATGTCTTTAAAGCTCAAATTTTTCTGAGGGGTACCCCCAGACGCCCCGCTTTGGTTTTGGAAATCTGCCTAAAAAGTCTCAAGGTTGGCAAGTATGTCTGGACCTATAGTAAAATACAAAGGACAGGTCATTGTAACTTAAGTTTTCCTTAAGTTTCCACTTAACTGCCGAATCGGAAGCTGCGAATCTGAGGCCAACTTCAGCGTGGTGTCGTCCACATGCAGTTAGGTGTCCTGAAGACATGTAGAGGCCAAATTGCCAAAGGAAGAATAGTGTTAAGACCTTGATGAAGCGCTGGAGTGAAGCTTTTGATTTTTCAACAAACACCGCTGCTATGCCATGAAACAGGGAGCTGTTTCTGGGAGGTCCAGCATGCACCCTATACATTTAGTAGTTCTCACTGTCCATTGCACCTAGGTTTACAAAATGTGGTCGGCGGATATATCAGACCAAGACTTTAAAAAAGGGATCTTTGGTCTACTGCCCAAATCCAGGTCCGTAATTTTGAATTGTGAGTGTGTGTCACCCAGTAGTAGGGGGGGGGGGGGGGGGGGGGGGGGGCGTCTTTTTAATACCAGTATAAATACCACTGCTGAGGAAATGGACAACCAAAATCATAGTGAATTTGTGGCTTGAAAAAGACAACAGCGACTTAAATCAGCTGCATCGCCGGGCACTAAAAACACTCCATAGACAAATAATGAAAGATGTCCTTTAACAAGGGGGCGTTCCTCCTGCCTCGAGCGCGTCCTCTGCTTCCTCTCCGTTGTTTGCCCGTTCCTGGCCTCGCCCCGCCCCTTTACCTGACAGCCAATCTCCAGTTCTGAGGGAGTGTCTCTCTGTTAGGCTCTGATAATAAAACGATCGAAAATCACATCAACAACTACAAAAATTAGTCAAATCTCACGGCAACATGAAGGATGCAAGTAAAACGATTAGGTGACTGAGATACAGTGTGTCTTCTCATCGCTCAGAACATTCATACGTGCAGACTTGATTCAAAGTCTTTATTAATGATTAGTGAACAGCAGCCATAGATTTACAGCGGCCCGTTTGACGAAGATCCTGCTCGTTGACAGCAGACCAAGTGCGCATGCCTCATTTCGTAAACGCCGTGATTGGCTCTTGCCTCTGTCAGTCGTGGTGGTCGTCACAGTGTGATTGGTTGTGGAGGGAGGAGGAGGCGGGCCGGCCTTCAGCGGCAGCAGCAGTACACAGAGGTGCGGCGGACTGCGGAGTGACGGAGCGTTCTCCTTTATGATTAAAACTCTCAACGTGGACGAAGACACGCACGGATCTAGAGAACCGTATCTCAAGCACGGTCCGTCATGGAGTCCTATGACATTTTAGCTAACCAGCCGGTTGTGATTGATAATGTAAGTATGATGTCATTCATCCACACCCAAATCGAGGCCGCTGGCTGGGACCGTTGGCTAGCTACTAGCTACTAGCCAATAGCTACTAGGCTAGCTGCTAGCTGCTTTAGCTGTTGTGTTATAGCTCAAATATCGGTGACCGACCTCGGCCTCCACTTATTGTTGCCGTAGTTACCTGCACCGATTCACGGTGTCCCGATAGAATGCGACCGGGGATCCAGCTGCCAGTCATCGTGGTGGCGTCGCCTGACGTGTCCGGCTGCACGCAGAGGAAGCTACACCGGCTAGCTAGTGTTCGGTTCGTCACGTACACCGGGTCCGTCATCACCGATCTCCTCCGTGCTCCCGGTGGTGAGCCGAGTTCTCCTGAGACGTTGGCTCCACGGGCTACAGGGCGTCTGTCGACACAGCTAGCTTCGCTCCGAGCACCGGACGTGCGGCTAGTTGTCACGTCTGGAGCATGTTGTTGGTGTTCTTCACGTCTGCAGATAGATCGCCTCTATCTAGCAGACATGGGTTCATTCAAATGAAGTTCATTCTTACTATCCACAATCAGATAACAATATAACTTTGAATTATTCTTTATTAAATCTAAATCAATGTATATAGTTGTTGGCCGTATTTCCTTTTGTCATCCGCCATTCTTTGACCTGAATAAAAACCAATGAATTGCATTCAGTGCAGTATTAAAAATGTCTTTAAAAGTCTTGCATATCAATTCCGTAGAATTCCTGGTCAGCCACAAGAATGTTAGCATAGCTGTCAGTGGAGTATACAGGAAACCTGTTGTGAAATAGACAGAGACAGACAGACGGATAGACAGATAAATAGACAGAGACAGACAGACAGACAGATAAACAGACAGACGGATAGACAGATCGATGAACGGATATATAGACAGACGGATAGACAGATAAATAGACAGAGAGACAGACAGACAGATAGACAGAGAGAGACAGACAGACAGACAGATAAATAGACAGAGAGAGACAGACAGACAGACAGATAAATAGACAGAGAGACAGACAGACAGACAGATAAATAGACAGACAGACAGACGGATAGATGGACGGATAAATAGACAGACGGATGTATAGATATTCATACATATATATAGATGGATATATATATATAGATGGATAGATAGATACCTATCTTCATCACAAGCTGTGTTACATGCTGTTTACGCCCTTCTTGTAACCAAATGCTTGTTGATAAGTGTTATATGTTGCACAGTCTAAAGATTCATTCCAATTCTTGATAATTGTTAATTGAAATCCTATCACACAATCCCTGTTGATCAAAGGCACACACACACACACACACACACACACACACACACACACACACACACACACACACACAAACTCTCTCTCTCTCACACTCACTCACTCACTCACTCACTCACTCACTCACTCACACACACACACACGGACACACAACTGTGATATAACAGGTAGTGAAACCTCTCAGAATCCCATCCCACATGTGCATAGGAACATGGTAACATGGATGTGTGTTTAACAGAGTCCAGAGTGTCTCTGTCCGACAGGTGAGGTGTTGTACAGTCTAATGGCTTGTGGCAGGAAAGATTTCCTCTAACGGTATTTGACGCTACCTTCTCACATGTTGTATTTCGATAGGCTTGACTGAAAATGATTATGGCTTAGTATTTAGGGAGGGTCACAAGGGTCAACCCTTCAGAATACTATGGGTAAATCCAAGGTGGGTAAGTACGTGATAAAATAGGACAAAGTAAATTTCAGTAGTGATACATCTAAAAGTCCTCATTGGGTCTCAGAGTTTAGTGTCAAACTTTGTTCCCTGTAGTCGTTCAAACCATAATTAAACAGGGAAAGACATTGCATCAGTCCCTGGGTTCTAATTCCCAGTCAGAGATATGGTGAATTTCTCCAACTTGAAGAAAAGTACTTGACACATGTCACAAGCTGTTATTAGACTGGCTGCAAATTCAGCACCTAAATAACAGGGCTAGGCTTCAAGTTTCTGGTTCAGTTTGTTTCTGGTTTCACTTGAACTGCTTCAGAAACTTACCACAACAAGAGAAGCTGATTTAGTCTGTCTGTCTGCACTGACCACTAGGAGAGCACGGAGTCCAACCACCTCTGCTCTCTACAGGGCTCAGCTTAGCTTTTGGCCGGTTAGCAGGGATGACTAGTTGAAGTAAGCGAACGAGAGGACACAACTCAATGCAACAGAAACGACTTTGGCACAGTACTGACTTTGTACCGACCTTACCAGACAAAGTCATCATTGAGAAAGGAGGGGATGTGAGGCACAGTGTGACTGCTGGTGGCCTCCGGTTGTGTCTTATGACTGCACAGAGATAAAGCACCACAGATCATGGTTCAAACATAACTCTGCAACTGTATCTCTAATCATAACTTTGTTTTCTCTCCAGGGTTCAGGGGTTATCAAGGCCGGTTTTGCAGGTGACCAGATCCCCAAATACTGTTTTCCTAACTAGTAAGTGTTCCTTGACCTCTTCCTACACACTCACATTCAAAGGCTCATATGTAATGTAAAGCAGTTGTTTTCATTATTGGCTGGTTTTTGTTGTGGGAAAAAACACAACACTTTCCTAGAACCCAAGCTGATTTACAGTATTTACATATTATGTGTTGACGAGCGAATAGTCGAAAATCTCAAACATATTTATTTTTCGTTGTCATAAAACACACTCAAGCAGATGTTTGGCGTTCCTGCTTGAACGGTTGCCCAAATATTTATATAAATCCAATTTATTAAATTGGGATAATCCAACATGTAACAACTTATTTTCAGACGAACGCCCTGGTGCAAACAGAAAATAAAATGATACAGAACACAAGTAACGACACAACAACAAGCGTCGTGTTGGTGTCGCGAGTGGATGAGCCTCGACACAGCTGGTGGCGAGCTGCCCCACACGTTGAATTATCGTTTTAGCTGCATATTGTATAATATTGCAATGAGCGAAGGTGAACTGATCCAGCAGCGGAAAACATGTCTGCATCGTCGGTTATGTCACATTATGTTTCATCCGTGACAGTGACGGAGATGTCATCTTGACCGAATCAACAACCTCGCTGTGGCGAGTCATTTTCATATTGATGCATTTCGTCGTTATTTCAGTGACAGTGCGACTCACAGGTGACTCAGTATAAATATCTCTGCTTTAGTCCTTCACTTAAAGGGGTAGTAGGTGATTTTTTTGGAGAGCTTGTCTCTCTCTTTGTTGTTGTTGTGATTTTCCTGCTCCGGCCGGGCCGCCGGATCTTCTGGTATGGGAGACTGACTTGAGACTAGGGATGATTACAAACTGCACTCTCAGTGTTGTTGGTGCAGCCTGCACCATTTGTTTTGTTTTTGATTTACAGAGCCTGGGCTGCGCCAAAAAACAGCTAGCGGACCGTGAGGATCGCTGATTTTTACAAAACGTGTTAAGCTTTAGAATCGCTTACTGCCCCTTTAACTCCTGCTGATGCTGTTAAAATATAGATTTTCCTTTCTGGACCTTCGAAAATAGAACTTTAATCTCTGATCTTCTTTTTACTCCTTAATGCCGTTTTCATGAGTGAACTCTTCTTGACATGTAGCACGAAGCGAAACCTGATGTGGTATTTTGGGGGCGTTGATTATGCTAATTTGCAGCACTCATGCACGCTCGCTCAAATATGAAAAGGTGGCATTAATCTTAATTTACACATCTTTCTGAAGATAGAAGCGTGTGATGAATCCGACGAGGCCTCTTGGTTCGAACTCACGCTACGAACAGATGTAGGAGAGATTTAGGATTCAAATACAAACATGTTCTTGCATGAGGCCAAACGTGTTGTAAGATAAGAGACTAAAACACTTTTGAATAAATCAAATTGAGAAACTTATTCCAATCTGAATTCATTATTTTATTATTGTGTGTTTGATTCAGTGTGGGGCGTCCCAAGCATGTGCGCGTCATGGCAGGAGCCCTGGAGGGAGACCTCTTCATCGGACCCAAGGCAGAGGTAATTCGCAGGCACACACAAACACAAACACACACACACACACACACGCAGACACACACACACACACACACACACACACACACACACACACACACACACACACACACACACACACACACACACACTCTGTTCTCTCCACAGCTGTATATGTAAAGATTTGTTAACCATGAAACACCAGAATCAATCCCTAACATGATGCCTGAATGGAGGCGATGCAGACATCAGGTTGTGTTTCTTCATCACACCCTTCTGTACCTCTGATAGTTGACTACTCTCCGTGTTGCCTTGCTCTTGGCCTCTACCCTTAGGGGGGGCGGCTCCTTATGGCTCATCTTGTAGACAACATCTGTGGTGTAGATCAGCTATGGTCACAGTAGGGATAGTAAATGGACTGTATTTATATGGAGCCTTTCACATTCATACAGCATTGCTATTTACCACAATTTTTAATATCACATTCATACACTTAGGCAGTTAGAATTAAGTGTCTTGCCCAAGGACACATCAGCATGTGGACTTGGGGAAGCAGGGATCAAACTGCCGACCTTCGGGCTGGTGGACGGCCGACTCAGCCAATTTAGATCAGCTGCTCTTGTGTTCAGGTTGGGGCTTGGATATCGAAATTGTGGGGATGATGTTGATGATATCTCCCCCTCACTTCGTTGTACAGGCCCCAGTACTAACAAGCGAGTTCAACAAACCCAGCATGTGTTTTCGTTATCTGGTTTGACTGAACCTAACATTGACCATCCTGATAACCTGAACTACGAACCAGCAGCATCATGAAACACTTGACACTCGTCAAGTTAAGGTAACACTTGTCGTTATGAAACTAAGTCTTTAGTTATGAACTGACGACACTGCATCAGTTTGAATTATTTTTAATCTTAAAACCTAACGTTAAACAATCCCACAGGAAACGCAGCAACTGTAGCTTCTCAGTGGATGTGGATATCGGTCAGACACCCAAGAGCAGCCCATTCAAGCGAGGCAAAGAGGATTCAGGCATAAACAGCAGAATGTCACAGGGCTGTCGCCAAGTTTATTGTGAAAGATTTACAGCCCTTCACTACGGTGGAGTACAGTTGGGTTAGGTACAGTAGGCAATAGCAAGCATAGCATGAACCGCGGTAAGCTTATAACTTCGATAGAACTAATTCCATCCATGTTTTGACAGACAACAGCCAATGATAATGAGAATATCGCCGTGCTGAACCAATCATGTGGCTGGAATAGAGTTACTGCCACGTGAAGTTAGGTTGACGCACACAGCACAGAGTGTAGCAGAAGCAGCCGACTGCAGCTCTGTTCAGGTTTGGGCTTATGCAGCTCATCAGTCTGTCAGGAGTGAGAGAGAGATAAAAGAGAAAATTATGACAGGAAATGTTAACTCGTGGGACAGCGTTACCGAAGAAGACGTCCCGACGGACACGAGGCTGAAAAGACGAGGACATTGTTAAAATGAATTGTCCGAGGGACATCTAAAGTCCGACAAGAAGCAGAGTTGAAGCTTGCGCTGCAAACTGTGTAGCATTTGTAGCAGTTGTATTTATACATCTAAATTATACAGCAGCAGTTGTTTAATGTACTACTGTACATTTGTCATGTTCAACTTCTCACAGAAAATAAATAATATTTAAACCAAAATAAACTTTGGTTTAAATATTGTATCTTTACATCTCACAACCTTTAAGCTTGACAGAAATAGTGATTTGACTTATATCGTGGTATATATCGATATCGATCAATATGAAAAAAATTATGGTACTTCAAGACTAGTTACCCTGGGGCACCCGAGGGTCTTAATCGGGGCCTGTTTGGGTTGTGTTACTTTTTACCTTCAAAGACAGGCTTCATGTTAGTCCCATCACTCAACACAAAACATCATGTATCTTATATTATTTTTTCAAAATAGTGCTATTCACCGTTAAACAATGTACTGAGTACAGTACGAGAAACAAAACATTTGTCCATTTCATTCTTTTCTCATTTTGTAAATTTTTTTCTACTGAAAAGGAAACAAGAACAGATAAGAGTACTGTTAAAGTACCAGATCAATAAGCAGTATTGATGAGAGTACTGTTAAAGTACCGGATCTGTAAGCAGTATTGATAAGAGTACTGTTAAACTACCGGATCAGTAAGCAGTATCGATAAGAGTATCAGTAAGCAGTATTGACAAGAGTACTGTTAAAGTACCAGATCAGTAAGAAGTATTGATAAGAGTACCGACCCATATCCCCGCAGGCTCTTCACCTCCACTGCTACAACTCCATCGTAGGCGAAACTCTGCATTGTCTTTATTACAATGTAAAAAGGGCAGCATTGCCTGATTGTGGTATATGTGACGTGCAGGGTAACTGTATGTTGTCTCTGTCTCGCCTCCTCTGCACTGCTCAGGAACACAGGGGCCTGTTGTCGGTGCGGTATCCGATGGAGCACGGGATTGTGAAGGACTGGAACGACATGGAAAGGATCTGGCAGTACGTTTATTCCAAGGAGCAGCTGCAGACTTTCTCTGAGGAGGTGAGCCACATGATGACAAGGCCTCCTGGTATCTGACACTCCAGCGTCCGTAATACCAATCATGCATCTTTTTTTTGTCCGGTATCTCTCCTAGCATCCTGTGCTGTTGACCGAGGCTCCTCTCAACCCTAGCAAGAACAGGGAGAAGGCTGCTGAGGTTTTCTTTGAGACCTTTAACGTTCCTGCTCTCTTCATCTCCATGCAGGCTGTGCTCAGCTTGTAAGAACTCCCTGCTTCTCTGTGTAGTCTCTAGTTTGATACACAAAACACTTCATTACACTCCATTATCCACTGAAGTATATCTCCTCAGTCTCTATCGTAATGTGACTGCAAAAGTCAGCAGAACCACAGTTGGTCACATTACTGTATGTGTGTGTGTGTGGGTGCTGTATATATATATATATATATATATATATATATATATATATATATATATATATATATATATGTATGTGTGTGTGTGTGTGTGTGTGTGTGTGTGTGTATATATATATATATATATATATATATATAAATAAAATATTCACTGCCATGACATTTAAGCATTTGAGCATTTCAGACCAAAACAAATGCTCCTACAATCTGCTACTGTAGGTTAGAGGAGAAAACATACAACTGACTGTGCCTGTTTCACTGCTGTCAGCAGACATGCAGGCATTAAAACTAGATGCATTAACTTCGGCTCCGGCTTTGGCAGCATCAGAAGTCACCACATGTCATCAATGTTCCTCAGTGTCAGGGAAACATCATGTTAGGACGTAAGGAAGTAAAGCTAAATAGTCCTTGTGAACCTTTGGCATCACGTAATGACCACAGATATCTGCAGATACTGAGCGTGTGGTCTATAGTAAGGGCTGGGCGATGAAACGATAAAGATCATTATCGTGAAATCACTTTTCCTCAAAAGAAATATAAGACACGGTCGATAGAGCTTCGATAGAACTAAATCCATCCACGTACTGACAGATGACACGAATAGCCAATGATAATGAGAATGGCGCCGTGCCGAACCAATCATGTGGCTGGAATACAGTTACAGCCACGTCGAGTTAGGTTGACGCACACAGCGTAGGGAAAAGCGTAGCGTCACCTGCACGTGTGTCAAAAGCCTGTTCCCACAAAGTCAACGTTGTCTATTCATTTGTGGGTTTTAAAAGTTTGAATTTATACAAAGGAAAGGATGCAGTGAGGTAGTTTTTATTTTATTTGTTATTAATATCTGTAAGAACTGATCAGAGAGTTTAGTTTGTGTTCTCCTGTAAAACTTGAAGTTTCTGACTGGTCACAATTAAGATTTTAGTTTAATATATATTCCCATTTTATTCCTTCGAAATACAGAGTCATATTCAACTTCGGACTGAAAATAAATAATATAATAAACCAAAATGAACCTCATGATATCTTCACATCTCACTTGGGAGTAAGAAGGAACCTTTAAGCTTGACAGAATTAGTAATTTGATTCATATTGTCAAATATATCGATACGGACCAATATGAAAAATGATCGTGATAAGATTTTCTTCCATATCGCCCAGGCCTATCTATGGTAAATGTTGTGTGAATGTCTGTCTGGTGCAGATACGCCACAGGCCGTACCACCGGTGTTGTGTTGGACTCAGGGGACGGTGTGACCCACGTTGTGCCCATCTACGAGGGCTTCGCCATCCCGCACTCCATCATGCGTGTGGACATCGCTGGAAGAGATGTCTCTCGGTATCTCCGCCTGCTGCTGCGCAAGGAAGGCTACAACTTTAACACCTCCGCAGAATTTGAGGTTGTTCGTACCATCAAAGAGGTAGGCGGGGGGTGAAGTGATTTGAAATATGAAATATGCATGACTTAACCATACATACTTTGTCTAATCAGATGTATTTGTATTTGCAGAGAGCCTGTTATCTCTCTCTCAACCCACAAAAGGATGAGACTTTAGAAACAGAGAAGGCTCAGTACGTCCTCCCTGATGGAAGCACTTTAAATGTGAGTCAAACTGAATCTGAGACGTGTTTGAATATCTCTCTGTGAAAATCTTCCCCAGTCGTGACCACAAACCTTTAAATTTTATTTTCAGATTGGTCCGGCCAGGTTCCGTGCTCCAGAGCTTCTCTTCAGACCCGACCTGATAGGGGACGAGAGCTCAGGGATCCACGAGGTGCTGGCCTACGCTATCCAGAAGTCTGACATGGACCTCCGACGCACACTATTCTCCACCATAGTGTTGTGTGGGGGATCAACACTGATCAAAGGTCAGTCTCAGGGATCATGGGTAGTCACCTGCTGCAAACACAGTGGGTGTTTCACACATGTGGTAGTATATAAGGGCACATTGTACTCACACCCCATCTCCTCCGCTCTGCTACCGCCAAACGGCTTGCTCCTCCCTCACTGCGAGGGGCGGAGCCACCGGTCATCTAAATCCTGTCTGTTTTTTGTCCTGGTTCCTCATTGGTGGAACAAGCTTCCCCATTTGACATCAGGACAGCAGAATCCCTTCAATGCTTTTGTCACAGACTGAAAAGTCACCTGTTCACATTGAATGTTACTCCCTGAATTTATTATATTGAACATACACACAAAAAACACATTAGCACTTTAAGCATTTTCTGTCTTTTTGATAAATGTTTCTGTCTCTTGATTCTTGCACTTTTTGGGTAAAATTGTCATGATGAATGCACTTATTGTAAGTCGCTTTGGACAAAAGTGTCGGCTGAATGAATGTGATGTAACCAAATGTAATGTAACGTAACGTGATGTGATGCATAGGCCAGCCTTTGCAAATCATGTTCAGTTCCTGTAGTATCTGTAATTTAGAGTCTTGAATCAAAGTTGGATGAGCCTTCATCATTTCATGGTCTGTTTATCTAAATGGTTTCATGAATGTGGCATTCTTATTTTTTTAGGTTTTGGGGAAAGACTACTCACTGAGGTCAAGAAGCTTGCACCCAAAGACGTAAAGATCAAGGTGGGTTGTCTATGTTGCTGTACTGACACATGTTCCCTGATGTTTACAGGCCGTCTTCAGAATATATAATAATATATAATATAATGCTCATTATTGTGTTATTGTGACCTGCTCTTTCTTCTGTCCAGATCTCTGCTCCTCAAGAAAGGCTCTACTCCACATGGATTGGGTAAGAATTCAGGCACAGATTCGAACCTTCCTCTGCAACACATTGCTCCTGCGTTATTTGTGCAGAAGTAAACATATTTGAAATGATTGTTATTATGGGGGGGGGGTATATCCTCCACCAGGGCAAATCACTGCCGCAGTTGGTGCAGGACCATGCATCACATGTTCATGATGCAAACTGTTACTTGAAATGTTGCTGTTTGAACTGACTTACAGAAACAGTGGCAAGGAAAACCCTTGGAAATGATGTCAACATTTGCCTGAAAACATGGTCTGATCTTCATCTACTACAAGTTTCACAATTACCGTGTAGACCCCTTTTTTTTTAAACCCAGGGAGACCCGCGTTTAATCGCCAATTGTCCGCTTTCACACTGCCAGCAGACCAGGTTCTGATGATCACCAACAGTCATAGGTGGCGGTAGAGTGCAGTATGCGCCATAAAACAAAGAAGAAGAACAGTGTAGTAAATGACAGAAAGCAGCCATCATGGAAGCCAGTGAGACGGTGGTCAAAGTTGCCTTATATCTTGTACTTTGGTCACTCTTTCAAAGTTTCGTACTCAGCACAGTGTTACGAGCCAGGCCTGGCCCCTTTTAAGCAGGTGGCTTCATGGGTATGAAGTGTGTGTGTGTATGAGAGAAGAAGGTTGGAGCTGCGCTGCTGTTGTTGTGTGTACGTAGCTGCAGCCACAGTGAGATTGGGCTCCCCACATCCATCCATGTTACCGACAGTTTATGGCCACTGTGAGAAGTGAGAGACCGCCTGATGAGGCCGTCTAATAATTAAGCAATATCTCACTTCAGTCCGTGGTATACGCTCATTATACCACAGTTGAGGGGGGTTGTTATAATGAGGGTATACCATGGACTGAAGTGAGCTATTGCTTTTATAAAACAGTTTGGGGAAATGAAAGTAATAGACATGCTACAATTACATTTTTTTATTTTGTCAAAAAAGCTCTTTTTTTTAACGAATACAAAAAAGTAGCCCCTCCTGGCTGCCTGCAGATTGCAAGGCGGTTGCTATGCAACACACTGTGGCGTTCCTCAGCAAGAAGGCTACAAGAGCTGGGTTCGCCGGCAATTTAAGTTTGCAGGTGTTAAAACACAATTCAAGCTGACCCTGAGCTTGAGCTCTCGTAAATTTCCTCAACTTCACTCCGTCGCTACTCACGTCTACTCACGTCTACTCACGTCTACTCACGTCTACTCACGTCTACTCACGTCGTTACTTCCTCAGTCGCGGAGGGATACGGGCCTGTGCAAACTGATTTGAAGTCACAGCCGTGGTATACGCTCAATATACCGCGGCTATGAACCAATCAGATCGATGATTTGAGCTACGCATTTAATAAAGTGACCTGTTCTATACCTCATAAATGGTCTGTTGTGACCACCAATGAGCCAAAGCTAGGCAAGAAGAGCCCTCCTCGCCTCCTTCATCGCGTAAATTAGAACGTTCACCTGGGTGGGACATTCACATCAATGCCAATCGGAGATGAAGACGATTATTACCCGGGTCTATTGCAGAGTCATATGACCCGGGGCTGAATGCCGATTAAACGTTTTCAAACTGCAGAACACACCGGGTGTTAGTTTTTTGGCCAGTGTGAAAGGGGCTTTAGTTACAGAAACCCTTTTAACTAATAACACAAATTATTGCATTGTCTTTGTTCCCATTCTATGAATTGTTGCAGAAAAACCAGGTAACGGGTTCATACTTTTTTCTTGCCACTTAATATGTCTACACTTTTTGGGGATTTTGAGTGTATTTGAAGCTGGATGTAGATTTGTATTGATTATATATTCAGTAAAGTTGGGTTGTATTTGTGGATTAGAAGAAGCACCATCATTTAGCCATACCTTGTCATATCAGTACATTATGTAAACTTTTTCATTTTGGACCATAAAACCTGCACTTGTCACCAGCACGGAGACTAATTTCTCTCCTTCACTGTCTTCCTCCGGACAGCGGCTCTATCCTGGCATCACTGGACACCTTTAAAAAGATGTGGGTGTCGAAGCGGGAATATGAAGAAGACCGAGCACGTGCCATCCACAGGAAGACATTCTAGGAGGGGTCCTGCGAAAGTCCCCAGAACTGCCCTCAAACCCTCTCCATCATACTGTCGGAGACGCCCATGTCCCTGCACCTGCCATCCTCTTCTAACCCCCCCCCCCCCACATAAACACACATTTATGTGTGGCCATTTCAATATTTACCTCCTTTTTCATTCCCCTCCTGTTCTCCCTGTTCTGCCTGCTGTTGGGTGACGGTGACCGCACCCATCACCTCTCCGCCAAGCATCCCAAACATTCACAGTCAGAGGGCCGCCGGGCGACAATTAGCACTGTGGACTCTGCAGGCCTGCAATTCTATCATTTAGTCCACGATGAAGTATTGGTGTTGCTCTCTCGCCTTCAAGGCCCTGCAAGGTGTAGACTATTCTGACATGTCAATAAACATGAATGTTGTTTTTTTTTTTTTTTTTGCTACTGTTGAAATTTTCATTCCAAACCGAAGACTTACATTTTTTTGATGTCCCTTTTTCTTTCTTCTTGTTTTTAACTTCCTGAAACAGAGCTAATGTCTGAAGGACGACAGCAGCATGTCGTGCTAGTGCGGTAAAGGAAACCACTGTATTATTTATCTGGCCTAAACTGAACAGTTCCTATCTTAAAGTTAATGCGGTTAATTTATCATGATCCAACTGACTGACCTGAAGTCAGCTGATATTGTCTTCTTCGTCTTTATTACCAATGAAATGTTTCCACATAAACAAGTTTGTGTCGATTAAGAAAATGTTTGGTGCGGTCGTTTTGTCAGCTTTTTGTCTCAACTTTTGGATTAAATCAAAAGCTAGGAAATATTTGTTTTGTTTGTTTTTTCATTTTGTTTGGCGTTTACAGCCCCCGAGACACTTCAAGGAGGAACCGGTTCTTCAACCTGGTTCTTATTCTCAAAGTTGGGGCCGTTCTGTTGGTTAAGTGCAACTCCAGTGGAAAGTTAAGGTCAGTGAGCCTCGTTAGTCTTACAGAAATCATTTCAAACTGAAGTCGTTGGTAATTCCACATGTACCTCTCTTTGGCATTGCATGAACAGGTACCATGGCACGTTAGCACAAACGCCGGTGATGTTGTATGTCCCCAACCGAAAACTGATTGGTTGTTATCGACGCCTGTCGTTGGACACGCCCAAGTGTCAGCGGGTCACGAAACAACTGAGGCAAAACAAAGTCTATGGAGGAAAGGCAGCAGCAGGCTCTGGAAGTCTTCCAAACAGTCTTCAGTGTTTAGTATTTGTGCAACTCATTCCAAACACTAACCTCAGTGTTCAAATGGAACTTTCTGACTTGCCCAACTTGCTGCCTGCTCACGTGCATTGATAACAAATATTTATTACTTATTGCTTCATGTATATCTTGATTCTACTTCATCAGACAGACATTGTGCACAATCCTCTGTGCAGAGGTTGTTATCTCTCTAGTGAAGAGCCAAATGGTGATTAGATTTGATACTTGATCATTCAAGTATGAAATCTAATGTTTAGACTCTGACTAGTGTTTGGAAAGACTTGTGGCTCGTGCTGCTTGCAACAAGGTTTTGTTTCTTTCTGATTTAGAAAGACACAAACCCCCCCCCCCCACCCCATTTCACTCTATGTATTAGTAAAAGTCTGGTTCTTATGATTTACCTGCATCTCAGTGGCAGTGAAGGAGTTGTGTCCACACCTGTGTCTGCCTTACACCGACTGTCAGCACCAAGCCGTCTGCTTTGGGTGTTTTTAAAAAAACAACAAAAGATGATAGAAATAGATGGAAGGTCGTTAAGTGTCATCAGCCTTGTGTACAGTGGAATGCTTCTCAAAAACAACCACCACAGAGACAACAGAATACAGCTGTACAAAACTGGTTATTCAAGTGTTCAAATTCAATATAATAAATAAGTTAATGGCTGCTGCTCCGATGTCCCGTCATTATCTGCTGGTCTTAGACTGTTTATTGGTAAGTGTATTATAATGCTCTGTATGCAAACTTAATCATCTTACAGACTTATTGAATTCATTGAATTGAGCATAGCATTAGATCAGGCAGGCCACGAGGTCTGTATGCAGCACATCAGCTGACAGCTCAGCTGATCCTCTTCTAGGCAAGTCAAGTCTGGCACACTCTAAATGAGTTTAACACCAGTTAACACACGTGATTACTTTCACTGCAAACGCATTCCCAGGCCCCACACCTTGAGCCCACCCTGACCGCCTGGCGGAGGTCAACTGACGTGCTCTTATTGTTAGTGGGGGAAGTCAAACTGACTGACAAAAATGACACAATATAAAGAAAAGAAGACTAGTCCACCTCCAAGGGCGATACCCCATATATTTTTGCCCGCTACCGGCTCACTTGCCAAGGCGGACTAGAAAGAAAAAGAAAAGGAAACCCTCCAAAAAGGCCACAATAATCATTGAAAAGGCAAGAGCAGCAGCAGATGTCCCACTGATGCTCTGCAGGGAAACAAATATTAACAATCTCAAAAAAATTTATTCCAACAGTATTAAAATGCATCCTGATTGAAACCACATAACTAATCTTGAAATACCTGGTGCGGTGAGCTACTTCCGTACACACATTGACTACGAGCGGGGAAGCAGGTCTGAAATACAGACCAACAATCGGTGTCACGCACGCTCAACCGTACAAAACACAAGACAGAACAGCACAAGGCCGGGCGGCGATCCGGAGTGAGGTGTGCACCTGCTCCACTCCGCGAGAGATCCTCCTCCTTCTTCTTCGTCTTCTTTGGCGTTTTACAGCAGCCAGCATCCGTAATGTTGCATCGCGGCCACCTTCTGTTAGACATCAGATCCTCTTAATAGGTTCAGAGGCTCAAGAAGACAAAAATCATTTTCCCTCCACATTCTAGAATATTCTTGACCTCTTATTTCTGTTAGTCCAATTTTCTTCATTTTAGTTAACATAATTCCCCTTTCTGTCCCGAACCTCCTACAGTCGACAAGGACGTGTTCTATTGTTTGGGTTGCTGGCACTGCTCACACAACCCAGTAGGGTGCTTCCCCAAGATTATTAGTGTGCTGTCCAGCTGAGTGTGTCCTATTCACATTCTGGTCAGCATTGAAATGGAATAATTTGGAGTCCTGCTCGCCAGACTCAGCTAAAATGGAATAATCGATGGAGTGGATGCTGATTCAAGAAGACGGAAACCGTGGATGTCTCGAGCAGAAGTATTTATTATAAGAGCTCAGTATTGAGGAGACGTCCGGTTCGCTACACAGATCGACAGGTTCACAGTGTTGGGCGTCCCAAGACAGTCTGCCCGTCCCCGGTCTCTGTAGTGTATTTTGTTTAGAGTAATGTCGTCATCTCCCCGCGACTGTGACGCCTCCAGAGAGACTTCAGCTCAATGATTATTTCGACTTGCCATAGATGAGATGACCTTGCTCGGTGCCCTGAGAAGACTCGTCTTTACAGTTTCTCAGGGGAGGATAGACGAACATTCCTGGACAAGTATCACCTGCTCCGTCCTGTTCCCCCCTCTGCTTGTCGTACTGTCCACTCTGTTTTGTAATTCATACAAATGTCTCCTGATCCCAGTGTTGTTGCCATTCCTAAATTTATTTCCTTCCAAACAATATGTTTTTCCTTTCGGATTTAGATAATTGTATTTTTACCTTGATCTTTCTCTTTTTAACAGCTTCCTTTGCCAACTTATACACCTTTTCATGGCTTGTGTGAGGGCAGAGGTGGTGGAAACATTGCCCTCTGTAGGAAGAATCAGAAAGGGCACGCTGCCTGTATAAGGCCAGGTGTAGGCAACCAAGGCCTCCAGGCCTGAATCCTGGTGGATGTGTGGCAGGACTGCTCGGTGTGTGCAGGTAAGGGGGAGCTGGGAGGAACATTGCGTTGTGTTAATTCAATAGCTGACAGAGCCCCTGTAGATAAAGATAAAGATCGAAGCAAAGCTTGGTCCTGGTGGAGGTTTGCTCTACCAGCCCCAGGTTTAGAGAAGTTTGAGCCAGAGCAGTCGACCTGCAAACATTTCCGGTGTCTCCTCTAATCAGGGCCCCAGGTTGAGCGAGGTACATTCAACTTGCACGGTTAATGTAAGAGGGTGATTCCCCCTGAGTTACCTTGACCAGACAGACTGCTGCTTTGCTGGATCCAGATCATCCTTGTTGGCCTTGATGTGTCTGTTTCCTTGGTCCGTCGGCGATAGATTTTGAAATAGTTTTATGGTTTTATGTCGCTGTGATGCTTGACTTTTACATTGATCTGTGTTGTATTGTGGAATGACCTTTACACCTGTGACGATGAACCAACTGATCTTCGTTTAGTTTCTTTTGATTTTCTTCATCCGCAGCTGGGAGTACGCGTGGGATACACTCTCTGTGCATGCAGTGTGGTGGTGGTGGTCACTTGATTGACTATTGGATGTGCATGTCTTTGCAGTGTAGTTGCTGTGTGGTTTGTAGTGGTGTTGGTGAACAGTGCGCTCACGTGGTGGAATTTAATTCACCGTGGACATCGACAGTTTGTTTACCAACATTGACACTAGTGAAGGCATCCAAGCCAAAACATATTTCAGAAGAATCCGGATCAAATGAGACCAGAAAAATAATTACTTCAATTTCTGGTAATTAATATAACCAAAAATGACTTCTAATTTAATGGAGATTTTTTTCTACAGATGAAATGCACAGCCATGGGCAAGAAATTTGCCCCTGCACTTGCCAATATTTTCATGGCTGAATGGGAAACATCATCCCTTGCATGCTCCACATAAAGGCCTCTACATTATTATAGGTACTTGGACGATATCTGGGGTGTGTAGACAGACTCCAAAGAGGATTTTGAAATGTTTTAAAACACTTTAAATAACTATAATAACTCAATGAAACTACCACCAGCTGCACCTCAGTCAATTTTTTTGACACTACTATCAAGGGGAATCTTTTTTAAAAGCCCGAAGATTGAACATCAAGGTGTTCTTCAAAGAAACAGATGCAATATTGTACTAAACAATTTACTGTCCTTAACACAATAATTGCTAAATTACAACTATTAAGGTTCCACAGAATATGCAGTCAGCAGAAGGATTTCATTCAAGCCACCAAAGTGTTGTTCTCAGCTTTGTCCACTAGAGGGTACTCCAGGGCCTTTCTCAGAAAATCACTCAAAACTTTTCAACAAACCAAACCTATTGGGGTGTCATCTATTCTACCATTTGATACTAATATAAAACATATATAAACTATATTATATAATTTAATAATCACATGAGGAAAACTCAGCTTTTATGGGATCACAGAATTATTGCAGCATTTAGGAAAAATAGACATACCGAACAACTTAGTCAAAGCTAAGATCAAATCATTATCAAACCAAGCACCGAGAGGTACCAGGCATTTTTTTCAGCACCAAGTCTTGTTGTGCAGTCAATATAAGAAGAACGTGTTCAAAACACAATACTATGGGAGTATCAATTCCAAATATTGTGTGAATGTCATTAACTGTACAATGTGGCAGTATGTGGGTGAAACTGTTAACACCATTCGAGGGAGGTTTACTCAACACAGACATGTCTCCAAAAAGAAAGACTCATACTCCATTGGTACATTTTATAAAACATGGATGGAATTCTATTAGAACTACAGTAGTACAGTGACCCAAATTGGAATATAACTCAGAGACAAAAAGCTGAGAGAATCTGGATATCTGAACTGGACACCTTACATCCCAGGGGATGCAATGAGAGGTGGTGAGGGGTTCGCAGTGAGGGGCAGTCCATGGACAGTGGACTGAGGCCCTTTAGAGGCTCCAGCCCTCTTTATCCTAAACCTAACCCTTGATAGTGTTCTTGATAATGATCGAGATTTGATCAAATAATGTTTAATCATAAAAAAAGGAAGCACACTATGTGCCTTGGTGTTTGAAGGTGACATCCTTAATAATTTTTTTCGGAAAAATTTGATAGTTTGAATTTTGAAAATGTTGAATTGATTTGGTTATACGAAATATTTGTAACATTAGTGTACATTTTTACTTACATCTACCATATTTTATAATTCCATTAATTTTTTTTTGCTTTATGGTGGGTGAAGGTTAGGGTGAGGGTTAGTCAAGGTAGAAATAAAACATTTCCAGGGGTTAGGGTTTAGAAATTGGACAGCTCATAATTTAAAGATGGAGGGAGCTACAGACATGCATTCACCGTTCATACCACCATGTAGCAATAGATGTGCTTAACACAATGTAGCCATGGCGTCCTGCTTCCTTCATACATTGAGGAGTTATGAGGTAAAAATGATGTGATGTTTTGATTATATTCAGGACTCTGCCCACTGCTATATTTGGAACCTGGGTTGTTCAGACCAAAATTTGCTGAAATGCCATCCAATTTAATGCAGTAAGTGCTTTTGAGTGGATTAAGTTATATTTAGTGTTTAAGTTTCTTGTGCACATTACATTCCCTATTGCAGAATCATTATTTCAAAAGATGGAAGATTGCATTTTGAGTTACTTTGAATACAGTGACTCCTCTCGGAATCCCACTTGAATTATAGCAGAGACAGAGGTGAGAAACGAAGTTACTTGACCACATTTGAAAACACAAAACCAGACCTGACACCACCACCCCGAGAGATGAGCCCAATATCTGAGTAATGTCCGAGGCCGCCCACACGGTACAGACAACACATTTAGAATGAGCTCATTCACCACTTTTGCATGTGCCTTGTCATGTATTGTTGTTTTGTTTGATTCAACACTTTCAATGCATTTAGATGCTGCATTTAATCTAAATTGGGTCAGAGTTAGGGTTAAAGTCAGGAAAGGTTTTGTTGTTTTTGCACACTAATTTTAAAAAAAAAAACAAATAATGACTACAATCAAACCAATCACTATGATCAAAGGAGCAAAGGCACACACTTCTGTGATCTGTTATGTCACCGCACATAACAGGTAGTGAATCCTCTCAGAATCCCATTTCAATTATAGCAGACACAGAGGTGAGAAACAAAGTTACTTGACCACATTTGAAAACACAAGACCTGACTGAGACCACCAGCCCGAAAGACAAGCCCAATATTTGAGGTATGTCTGAGGCCGACAACAAGGTACAGACAGCACGATTAGAATGAGCTCATTCACTGCTTTTGGATGTGCATTGTCATGTCTCCAAAATTCCAAAGATAGCGGATAACAATGTAACATCTAATGTATTTTCTATGATTTTACACTTAATGCATTTAAATGCTGCCTTTAATTTAGAATGGTTAGGGTAAAAGACAGGAAAAACCTATCAAAATGAAAAAGATTATTTTTTAAAACAATGACTTCAATCAAACAAATAATCACTATGATCAATGGATCAAAGGAACACAATCCTGATATCTCATCGCACTTAACAAGTAGTGAATCCTCTAAGAATCACATGAATTATAACAGACACACAGGTGAAACACTGAGTTACTTGACCACATTTGAAAATAAAAAAACCTGACCGAGACTACCACCTGGAAAGACAAGCACAATTTCTGAGGTATGTCTGAGTACTGTATGTCATGAGTATTTTCACGTCTCCTGGAATTCCAAATATGTCGGGCAACAACTTATAATCTTGTGTATTTTCTTCGATATGACACTTTTAAAGCATTTATATGCTGCGTTTGATATAATTGGGGTTAGGGTGAGAGTCAGGAAAGGTTTTGTTGTTGTTGCACACTAAATTTAACATCAAACAATGACTTTTCAAACCTATCAAAATTAATATATTAGTTTTAAATACATAATCACTGTGATCAAAGGCGAACACGCCTGTGATCTGTGATCTCATCGCATATAACAGGTAGTGAATCCTCTCAGAATCCCATTTGAAGTGTAGCAGACACAGAGTTGACAAACTGGGTTACTTGACCACATTTTAAAAATACAAAACCTGACCGAGACCACCACCCCGACAAAACTAGCCCAATATCTGAGGTATGTCTGAGGCCGACAACACGGTACAGACAGCACGATGCATTTTTGCATTTGATTTTGCATTTAATTTAAATCAGGTTAGGGTAAAAATTAGGAAAGGTTTCGTTCTTGCACACAAAATTTAACATCAAATGACATCTTTTTTTAAACCTATCTAAATTAAATGGATTGTTTTGAAACACAAATAATGACTACAAACAAATCCCTATGATCAGAGGATGAAAGGCACACACTCCTGTGATCTGCTATGTTATCGCACATGACAGGTAGTGAATCCTCTCAAAATCCAATTTGAATTATAACAGACACAGAGGTGAGACACTGAGTTACTTGACGACATTTGAAAATACAAAACCTGACCGAGACCACCACCTGAAAAGACAAGTACAATTTCTGAGGTATGTCATGAGTATTTTCACGTCTCCTGGAATTCCAAAGATGTCAGGCAAAACTTAAAATCTCATGTACTTTCTTAGATTTTACACTTTTAAAACATTTACATGCTGCGTTTGATACAATTGGGGTTAGGGTGAGAGTCAGGAAAGGTTTTGTTGTTGTTGCACACTAAATTTAACATCAAACAACCACTTTTCAAACCTATCAAAATGAATAATATATTAGTTTTAAATACATAATCACTGTGATCAAAGGTTCCTGTGATCTGTGATCTCATCGCATATGACAGGTAGTGAATCCTCTCAGAATCCCATTTGAAGTGTAGCAGACACAGAGTTGACAAACTGGGTTACTTGACCACATTTTAAAAATACAAAACCTGACTGAGACCACCACCCCGACAAAACGAGCCCAATATCTGAGGTATGTCTGAGGCCGACAACATGGTACAGACAGCACGATTAGAATGAGCTCATTCACTGCTTGTGCATTGTCATGTCTCCAAAATTCTAAAGATGGCGGCAACAACGTAACATCCAATGTATTTTCTTGGATTTTACACTTAATGCATTTAAATGTTGCATTTAATTTAAATCGGGTTAGGGTCAAAATTAGGAAAGGTTTTGTTCTTGCACACAATTTGACATGAAATGGATTATTCTTAAACACAAATAATGACTACAAACAAATCCCTATGATCAAAGGATGAAAGGCACACACTCCTGTGATCTGCTATGTTATCGCACATAACAGGGAGTGAATCCTCTCAGAATCCTATTTGAATCATAGCAGAGTATTTGAAAATACAAAACCTGACCGAGACCACAACCTGAAAAGACAAGTACAATTTCTGAGGTATGTCATGAGTATTTTCACGTCTCCTGGAATTCCAAAGATGTCAGGCAAAACTTAAAATCTCATGTATTTTCTTAGATGTTGCACTTTTAAAGCAGCGTTTGATATTAATGGGGTTAGGGTTAAAATCAGGAAAGGTTTGTTGTTGTTGCACACTAAATTCAACATCAAACAACCACTTTTCAAACCTATCAAAATGAACAATATATCAGTTTTAAATACATAGTCACTGTAATCAAAGGCACACAGTCCTGTGATCTGTTATCTCATTGCATATGACAGAAAAACCCGGGTCTACATTACATACACATTTGAAAATAAAAAACCTGACCCGAGCCCAACATCTGAGGTCAGTCTGTGGCCGACAACACAGTACAGACAACATGGTGAGAATGAGCTCATTCACCACTTTTGCATGTGCATTTTCATGGATTTTCTTTGATTTTACACATTTAAAGCATTTTAATGCTGTTTAATATAAATTGGGGTGAGGGTGAGAGTCAGGAAAGGTTTCATTGTTGTTGCACACTTAATTTAACAGGTAGGTCGTTTTTTTTTCTGCACAATCGCCAAGTGCTGCTCATTGTGGGAACTGTTGGGTTCCTCTGTAATATTGCGAGGTCTCGACTTCACTATGTAAAGATCCTTAGACGATGTATGTTGTGATTTGGCACTATACAAATAAAGATTAATTGATTTACTATATTATCATTCATTATCTGTTTATACCGCAGCCTGTCCACAGGAAGAGTTGTAGATGTTAGCCTATACATTTGTAAACACTTCTACCTGCTTACAACATCATACTGTTATAAACTGATTGTAAATCCTCAATAGAGGAACTTTATGATCTCTTAAATCTCAGATTGTGTTAGTTAAGCACAACAACAACATTGGAAAAAGTACTCTGCATATTCTTTTAACAGTAGGCAGGCAGGTGCATGTTGGACATTGGTTTAAAGCAACAGATAATGCCATGGAGGTTAATTTATAGTTCAGCTGCCAATGACATAAGAAGGACCCAGAGCCAGCAGGGTTTATGAATGGCAGAAAGCCAGAGAGGCAACAGGGGGAAGCAGACACTGTCTAAAGCATGAGCTGCTGCAGTGCAACATACTGGGCTGTGGTGAATAAACCAATACATATTCTTGAAAACAAAGTAGTACTGTCATGTATTTAAATGCGATGCCAAAGATTTGTACTTAGTGTTTGTTCTTTGAGTGAGGCCACGGGCTGCTGGAAAAGTAAGACAGCATACAGTTTGATTATCCACTACACATTTAGTGATATAAACACAGCTGCCAATTATTGGACATGTGTTAATGTGTAGACAGGATACAATGTGTTGACTTCTTAGACTCTTCTACATCCGGACTTGGACTCAAGTCGTGGTAGCAGTCAGTTTCTATTGAATTTTAATAGCTTAAATTGATTTAAATGTTCAACCAGTTCTGACCAGTGTGTGTTAGAAGTGAACTATGTCTGCCTGATAAATCACGAGTTAATCCAGGCAAGTGGTAAAGCCGAAGTTGAACAAACATGAGGGATGATACACACATTAGCTCTGCTGTTAGCGGATGAAGACAAATCCCCTGTAATAATGACAGTGGCATGCAGCTGGAAGCAAGGTTTAACCCTATGCTTTGAGCAAAGCAGATTATACACATTCATTCTGACAGGGGGGGGGGGGGGGGGGTTGGTGCAACACAGCTAATCTGTCCCCTAAAGGTCAGCATTGTCAAAACAGCTTGCTACACAAATTTGCAGTTCAGAGTTCACCCAGAGAAGTTGCATTGTTGGAACTGTAGGTTTCAGTGTTTTTTGTAAGAATGCCTCACAAGGGGTCACTTGTCAGCTGCTTGGTCACTTGTCTTTAGGGCCCTAAAGACAAGTTGAGAGCGCAAAAAACTGATTAAACCTTTCATGAAACCATCTATTCAATGTTTGAATGTATTCAATGTACATATGGATGTAAAAAGCAACCACGTGTAAGACTGAAACTGGAGACAAACCTATACATTTTTTAAACTTAATTTTTTAATTTCCCCCCCACGGTCATGGCCCTGAGCCAGGTGTAGATACACGTTACATTGTTAAGTACAGTGTGTTATTTGCAGTCGCATCACATGTGCAATGATCCATGGTTACATAATGTACACAAAGCATTTGCCCTTTATTCATTCAGATGCACTGATACATATTTGGTATGCTTAGATAAATATTTTCCAACTAGAGCACATCATGCTCATGTATATCGGTCCAGTTAATCTGATTGAGAGGGCCATACCTATTTGCTTAGCAACAGCACCTGAATGACTCACTTGTTAATGTGGTGAATGGATGAAGTGAAGGACAAATGCCACATCCCTAACCACAATTAATCAACTGTTTTATTCATACAAAATGAAGAGTTCTTGGCCTGATACAAAGCTAAACAATGTATTTTCAGAGTACACTTCATCATAATTAGTGAATCATTAATTTCATCAGAAATTTGAAGCTGCTGGGGAGGGGCGGAAGACATTTGTCTAGCTTAGTATAACACCAAGTCAAGTAAATGGGATCCAGTTTTGTGGGAGGTTTTGCAAAAGCTTGGAGATATGTAGTCAAGTCTGAGATTGATGGAGAACTGACTCGATGAAATTAAATCAGGGTCCTGGGTGGGCGGGGGCTCCTGTTTGACAGGGTGCAGAGGGCCCAGCAGGTCTGGTGTAATTATAGCCTCCACCTGACCACACTGTATACACGTGACCCTAGTGCCTTGAGTTTCAATGGAGTGAGACCAGCCACCAGCACTTCAACAAGCACTGCAACAAGTTGGCCACCCCAGGCCTGTAAATTATAGTTCATCCTGCATAAAATCCAATTTAGTCAAATTGGAATTATCTGCATAATCATTCAAAAGTTTTCTTTTGAGACGTCAGTCAGGGTTTTAAAGGTTTGGGCAGTCCGAACATAAAACTAATTCTTTCATTTGTACTCAAACATGCTGTAGATACCTTGAAAACAAACTTAGGAAATATATATCCTAAAATGTCATGCTGTTTGCATGATCTCCCAGTATCCTCACTGTGGACAGGTGTTGAATTTAATGTGGGAGAGAAGTTTTAAATAGTCTGTCATAAAAGTGTTATTTATAGAGACTTGTTGCGTCATTGTATTCGGTTTCCCAGCACATAGTGTTACTTTTCCAATCATTGAAATCGTTCCATATTGATGGAACAGCTGATAAGTCTCACTACTCATGGCGGAGGTATTGAAATTGCACATTTCTACTATTCCTGACCCATAATTTGCTCCAACTTAATACTCCGAGTGCACCATGGCACACAGCTGCAGCTTGACACTGTGCTATTCTGACACGGGTCAGAGCAGTTGGCATGGATTCCTTTCTAGGGGTCAAGCTGTATATGTTTCAAGAAAGTGTTCTGAGACGTCAAAACTCCAGCAACACTTGTAGCCTTCATCAGGGTCATAAAACATACTACATGTAACATTGAACAGGGTAGGGATGAGGCAGGAAAAATAGAAAACAACCCAATATACGCATCCACATACATCTCAGACAATGGGGCTTCTAAGAAGATGGGTTGGGGAAGAAATTTTCCTGCAAGACTATAGAAAAATGTTCAATTCCTATTCAAATACAGAGGGACAAGACAGCATTCAAATTCAACACTAAGGATTCAAAAACACCAGGTTCATAGAAGGACACCTTGGAACTTTCATACCTTTCATTCAATGATAAAAATACAACGACCTATCCTCATTTGACAAACGTCCAAGCCCTGACAGGTGAATATTTCTTTGGCCTAAATGTAGCTTTAGCATCTTGCAAAGCTTGAGGAACTGTGGGCGACACTGGCAAAAGTCACATGCATCATATCACTGCCCTGTTGCATAACTGTTCCAGACTGGCATTATTTAGTGTCAGCAGGCAGCCAGAGTATGTGGTGTCATATTTGTATGTGATAGTACTCCCTTGTGGAAAATTAAGATAGCGAAACCTATTGTTACTGGGATACATTCCCATGCAAATTCTAGGTATTTGCCGTTTGCTTCAGTAATATACTTGCCATATAAAATGAGTGTTGTATGCTGCATGAGAAAAGGAGAAGACTGGTATTTGTATTTGGCTGTACTGTACCAACTGTTGAGTTGTCTGTTTTAGATTTTTCTGTTCCCTGTCTTGATTTGTATATCATATTTTTTTTTTTTTTGAGCTAAACAAAGTTAAAAAGAAAGGAAGAAACCTGAAAACTTGCCCAGTGACTAATTTGGTTACCCCCCACTTGGAGGACAGGCAGCAGACAGCCATGTAACAAGAGACAGGGTTTAAATTCAGGACAAGGGCACTGTGACCAGTAGACTCCTCTCGTCTACGTCGTCTACGCTTTTAACGTCAAAGCCAGAAAAAGACAGCTTGGCAAAATACAATACAAGTAAGTATTAAAGTAGTAAGTTATAAAACATGCATAGAAATCAGGAGGACTGAGCGATACCTGTATGGGAGAAGGGGGGTTTGTTTTACGTGCTGTTGGTACAGACAGCTGGTGGTAATGGGTACAGAGGACTGGAAGGAGCAGGTGTGAGCCAGTCAGCTGCCAGTCCGTGTTGGCTGGGACATCCCACAGACAGTTGCCTGTTGGGATGCCCCCCAACCCCACCCCAACTGCCTGTTCCTTTGAATTATATGGATATTGTTTATGCATCTTTAGTATTTCAACTCAACACACCTTTATCCATGCATTATGACAACAAAATAATGAAGGAAGCAGCTGCAGAATATAAGCACTGGTGAAATAGTGAAAGACATTTGAGACAGTACAGTATCAAAGAAGAGTGCTAATGAATCTAATGTCAAACATGGATTCGTCTTTCATCCTCAACATCCCATCTGACTGTCAGAATTTCTATCGAAGATTCAATGTCTGATAAGTGGCATATCAATTAGAGCTGGCATATCAATTTGAGGTGGACTGAGTGGTGGCTAATGGCTGGTTTGAGGTACTCTCCTCTGCAGAGGCGTGGTTTCATATCTTTTCTTTTGAGGTCATAAAAATCTGCATTATTCTAGAAAGTGATTAGGGATAACATAAGCCCAGTTATGCAGCCTCTTACAGTTCAAAATTCTTCTTCAAGATATAGAATAGGACAAAAGTTTTTTCCCAAAGTTTATTTTATAAATGCTTGAGAATAAGGACACTGGAGGCACAATATATAAATACAAAAAAATGGGGAAGGACCATGTTTGGAAATTGGATTTTTTTTTCTTCTAATGAAAGTAGTCCTGCAAATATCTTTTTTTTAAAATAACTTCAAGTCAAAGTAGTAAAACTCCTCAAAATTTGTCAAAAATGGAAAGTAACGATCCTATTGTGAGGCTGAATTATCAAATTATTGACAATTATTAATGATGACACATAGTATATCATGAAACAGATTTTTTTAACATCATTACATTATGAAATAATGAAAGTTGTGCCAATCTGCAACTGGAAAAAATTATGCTTTTAAAATCATAGAATTTTATTTTCTTCCTGTTTTTACAAATCAATTCATATCAACTCATTCATATTATTCAATATTTGCAATTCATCTTTAAATTGTATAAAGAAAAAATTAAAAATGAACTAAATTATTTCATTTAGCAGATTTTTCCCATTAAACTGAGTGACTTTATGGACCTGGTTTGTTCCGTTCTTTAAATATTTTGGGGGGAATGAAACCTGAATTTTAATTTAAGTTTTGTGTTTGAGAAATACAAGTCTGGCAGTTGTAACAAACTGTTTGAAAAAGTCTAATTGTAGATAAGACAGATTAACATAAATTACAGCTGATTGATCCAACATGGCTTCTGTATTGACGTATTAAACCAACAGCAGCAGGCAATGCTTTATCAACACGGATATGATGGCTCAGTGATGCGTTATGGGTAAAAAGAAATATCTTTGAGTAGGCAATGCAACATCTATTGACCACACTGGTGGGCTTTCGTTTTGTTCTAGACAGCAAATGCTAACTGCTACTGTGGTGAGTAAATGATCTACATATTTTCTATCATGTAAAGTTGCTTTTAAAAATGTCCAACTCTCATAGCATCAGTGTATTGTTTTATTAAAGGCACTTAAATCATGTGCAGACTCAATGATGGTAGCCAGTTAGCTAACAGGAATGCAGCACATAGGACATTTTTAGCTCGCTAGTATTATTGAACCAGGTGGACAGATGGTTACTTTGGACTTTGTAAAGCCCCTCCCACAATGACAGGTAGAGTAAGAAGTTAAGTTTAAACTCAATATATTTGTGGAACTTTTGAATTTGTCTTTATTTTATTTTTTTCTTTGCTGTGCCTTTTTTAAAAATTTTGTGCAATAGTTGGGGAGGCATTTTAGTGATCATGTTCTAATCAAATACTTGCACTTTTTGTTTTGGATTACAATAGCTCTGATTTAGGACTTTTTCAGATGTCAGATTAGGTACTGCTATCTGATTATAGAAAAATTCTTGACAGACTTCCTGTTTTATATAGCACAGGTGTATTTTGAGCAAATGCAGCCTTTTTCAGTGAAAGGGAGATAAAAAAAAATTCACATTTAAACTTAACATTAGTTCAATTGTCCCCCAAAAGGGTGTTTATTATGGAGGACCACAAGAGTCACAGACGGGGTAATAAAGCATTTCATTAATTAAAAACATTGTATCATCAAAATAAATATATATATATATATATATATATATATATATATATATATATATATATATATATATATATATATTTCTTTACAAACATGTTATAGTGTAAAGAATAACTTGACTCCATTACTTGGCTAATTTGCATTGCTTAACCTCTTTTGACAACCCAAAGTCATGGAATGGCTAAATTGATCCAGTAATAAATTACTTTTACCTTTCTTTTAAAAGAATATAAACCCTTTCCAACCTTCACACCTGACACAAAGACTCCTGATCTCCATGGCATGTTTGGCAAAAGGGAAGCTCAGCTTTTTTCAGTTGCTTTAACTCCCCCCAACACACCCCTCATCCACCTTAATGTCCCGTGGATACTCCCACCGTCCAACTGGTGCTATGTATGGGCGAGGGGGGGAGGGGTGGTGAGGGTACAGCTGCAGGACCCGTCTTGGATGACAGATGTAAATGTGTCCCTTTCATTAACTGTTCAGAGTATCAGTATAGAGGCCCTAGCCAATGAGGGCACAGCAGGCACTAAAATGGCCTGGCCAATGGCTGAGCATTTGCCTGGTATATAAACAGGGAGCAGAGACCTCCAGATTTGGGTGACCCCTATTTTGGCTGTGGTGAACAAGCTCTGATCCTAAGGACTGTTATCTCTGTTCTTGTCTGGTGTGCAGGTAAAGAATTATCACAGTGATTTCTTTGTGGAGTTAAAGAAGGACAAGCAGATATATGGAGACGTGGATTTGGAGAGCCATCAAAACATCTAGAATGGCAAAAATAACAGCTTTACTGCAATGACGGGTTTGGGACTCAGTCCTTGAGGAAATCAAAGGATAATTACACAGAAATCCTGGGATGTTTAAACGCATTTGATTCATTCTCTGGGAAAAAAAAAGGTGCTACTGGGTATCAGACATTGAATTTTGTCAGATTATTTTCAGTAAATAGGCATGAGCATGATGTTTTAGCATATATGCATTTGTGTTGCATTTTTAAATTGTACTAACATATGTTCTCGCTTTCTGCAAATGATTCCTCCTCTGGACAGTGACTTAGGTGGACAGGTGGTTTTCACTTTGACACAAGGAGAAAGCTTGAAGGCCTTGAATGTCCTGTGACTTATTTTAACCATCCAAAAGTCGCACCCTTAAGATGGATTTTTGAGCTCTAAGTTCACAAGACTGTTCCTAGCAAATTAATTACTGCATCAAAAATGTTAACTTTAAATGTTAACTTTAAATGTTAACTTTACAGGCCTATAACCAGAATGCTATACGGTTCACTGCAGATCACATTTCATGTGATGTAACAAGTGTCATTGCATGTGACATTCTTTCCTCATTCTCTTTCTCATGTGATCAGCCTAGCAAAGCAAGACTCAAACTGAAAAAAGTTACGTATATAACTAGAAGTATAACTAGGTAGAAGTAAAGGGATGGAGTGGAGGGAAGCATCTGCAGTTTGTCAGTCAGGAGTTCAGCATAGTGACTACTTGATACGGTGCAGTAAACGTTGAGGGAGATGTGATACAAAAAAAAGGTGTTGAGTGTTTTCAAAGGGAAAACGTATGTAGAACATGACCTGCAAAGAGTTCTTCAAGTGTATATCTGTTAACATGTGAACTGAGTCTGTGTCAAGACATTTCAAATGCTTCCTTTACATGCTGGGGGCATTTTTAAAGAAAGGGTTAAAGTCTGATGTGCCGGTGCTAAAAATACCCAGCCAACATGCACCCCTCCCCTGACTCTATTTTAAATGGACATTTGATCTCTTGAGAATTGAATGACACTTGTTACCAGGATTCCTCTGCTGACACCACTTTAACTCTGCAGTTGTCTTGGAGAATATCTCATGTCTTCAAATGCCGAGGATTTTTTGTGACTATTCAGACCACCTTCAGAGACACTCAAATTGGGATGATTTGGTTCATGATCATTCTGAGCCCCCGTTTAAGTTTGCTCATCCTGTGTTTCCCTCTCTTTGCAGTGTCAGAAAGCAATCATGCCTTTCGGAAACACCCACAACAACTTCAAGCTCAACTACAAAGTTGAGGAGGAGTTCCCCGACCTGAGCAAGCACAACAACCACATGGCCAAGATTCTGACCAAGGAACTGTATGGCAAGATGAGGGACAAGCAGACACCCAGTGGTTACACCCTGGATGATGTCATCCAGACTGGTGTCGACAACCCCGGTGAGGCCTGGAGAGACACTTCAGTTTAGATGAATACATCTTTTTTTATCATTAATAAAATCATTCACACACATTCAAGTCTCTAAAACTAGACAAAGCTGCAGTTCAGGTGAACATTTTTTAGTTTGGTCTGTGAGTGAAATAATCAAATTAAACACTGACATTGTACAGAAGCAATGATTTCCCCCGTCTTCTAATTCCTGCTTTCCTATTTGCTCCCTGTCTTCAGGTCACCCCTTCATCATGACTGTTGGCTGCGTCGCTGGTGATGAGGAGTCCTATGAGGTCTTCAAGGATCTGCTGGACCCCGTCATCTCCGACCGTCATGGTGGATACAAGCCCACTGACAAGCACAAGACCGACTTGAACTTCGAGAACCTGAAGGTGCAGTAGTCTTGGTTTTCAGCAAAGAACCAAAATCCCAATGGTTCATTGATTGAGGTCTCTTAGAAACCTAAGCTTTCTTTTTTAGCCGCATTAGCCTTTCAGATTGTAAAGCAACCATTACACTGATTTCACTGATCTGCATGGCTTCAACTAGAGAATAGGACTCAATCAGATGAAGATGCTTAAGATGTTACGACTTTTCTATCATTTTGTAATCAAACTGAATCATTTTTGTTATTAGGGTGGTGATGACCTGGACCCCAACTATGTTCTGTCCAGCCGTGTTCGTACTGGCCGCAGCATCAAGGGATTCACCCTGCCCCCCCACAACAGCCGTGGCGAGCGCAGAGCTATTGAGAATCTGTCCGTTGAGGGTGAGCTATAAATAACTGGAGTATGCAAAAGGCTGGGCAGTAAGCTAATACCGTAAACTATAGGTTGTTAGGATATAGGGTGATACACTGATAAACACAACGGTGACGCACTGTTGATTTTATGCCAAAGTTAAGGTCACACATGCAGTCTCCTAACAGTACGTTTGTCTCTGCAGCTCTCACCAGCCTGGACGGTGAGTTCAAGGGAAAGTACTACCCCCTGAAGTCTATGACTGATGCCGAGCAGGACCAGCTGATCAATGATCACTTCCTGTTTGACAAGCCCGTCTCTCCCCTGCTTACCTGCGCCGGAATGGCCCGTGACTGGCCTGACGGCAGAGGCATCTGGTAAGTCCGACCTGGACTATGCAAGCTGTGGAAACACTTAAATGAATTTATCAATATTGATTTAAGCTTTTAGTTTTGTATACCTGTGTGCTTTGTGTTAATGTTTTGCATTCATTTTTAATCGAGGCACAACGAGAACAAGACCTTCCTGGTCTGGGTGAATGAGGAGGATCACCTGCGTGTCATCTCCATGCAGCAGGGCGGCAACATGAGGGAGGTCTTCACGCGTTTCTGCGTTGGTCTGCAGAGGGTAAAAGTCAACACAAAGAAATGATTTGATTTAGATAAAAGCAGTCTGGATTGCCACTGGATGTTCCTCTGAATCTCCCATCTCATTTGCCAGATTGAGGAGATCTTCAAGAAGCACAACCATGGTTTCATGTGGAACGAGCATCTCGGCTACATTCTGACCTGCCCCTCCAACCTGGGTACCGGCCTGCGTGGTGGCGTCCACGTCAAGCTGCCCAAGCTGAGCACACATGCCAAGTTTGACGAGATCCTCACCAGGCTGCGTCTGCAGAAGCGTGGCACAGGTATGCACGTGCACACTTTTAAATCGCCCACCGGGGGATTAGCCTGTGCTGGTCCATGAGAATCTCTGCAGGGCATCAGCAGCATTCGGAGCCATTGTGTGTAATCTGTTCCTGGTCCCCTGTCCTTGGACCTCTTTAGGTGGTGTGGACACTGCCTCCGTGGGTGGTGTGTTCGACATCTCAAACGCCGACCGTCTGGGCTCCTCTGAGGTGGCACAGGTCCAGCTGGTGGTTGATGGCGTCAAACTGATGGTCGAGATGGAGAAGAAGCTGGAGAAGGGAGAGGCCATCGACAGCATGATCCCTGCCCAGAAGTAAAGAGAGACAACTCATGTTTTTTCTCGTGACCATTCATGTTCAAATCGAGCCAGCAGAGGAAACAGCTGCTCACCTAGAGACTCTTGACTCGGCTCACCTCTTTTTCCTCCTTCCAGCTTTTTTTCTTTTCTCTGTCCTACGTTCTTTTTTTTCTCCACATTCTTCTGTGTTGGTTGGTAACATCCTGGGATCAACCTCCACTGAGCTATTCTATAAAGAGTAATGGTTATGGAAGCTGTTCATATTACTCAATAAAACGTACCCCATGAAACAACTAAATGAAACATTGTGGTCTTCTTTGTTGCAAAATGAGAAACCAGAAGTCGTAAAACAGCAAAGCCACAAACAACTATTTTGAGAAGTACAATCTTCACATATTAATATCAACAAATATTAAGCTCCTGTGCCATAGCTAAGAACACAACACCAAAATGAAGGGGAAAAAAATGCCAACATCAGTGAATTTTATTAATCTTTAGCTCCAAGTTCTTAAATACCAGAATGACGCAATCTCAGTTTACAGTTTCTCTCTGAGGGGAGGAATTAAACAGTAGAGCAGTGTAAAGTTACTCATACAGGTAAAACTGTTATTCTGTCTCTTGCATATAACATCAACTGTTTCCATAATCTGTTTTGTTAAATACTGAGACCCCTGGGGTCATAATACTTTACCATCCACCATCTGAACCAGACCAGTGACACACTGTCTCTAAGCAGGTATACAAGCATTTACTCAACACAGAGGAAAAAAAACAAAACTTTTCAAGAATTTGAATCACAGTAGATTTTCACCTTAAGACAACGTTAATTTGTCTTATGCTAAGACTGAGTTGTTCTACACAAAGATGTTTGCTTTTTATCCCCTTTCACATCAATTTCCACTGAAATGATTTGCAAACAACCTGATTTATATTTGCAATCAAGAGACAGCGACGTCACATTTCTATGGCTTGAATGCAACCCGGGGCTGTGTAGATTCAAGTTTAGAGAACTGGCAATGAAAATTGCCCAATATTTTCCCAATGTCCCTGCTGGATCTACTTTCTTACACACTGTATGTTGTGGTACATTTCTTGGCATATCTAAATTCTCCTAAGAAGCCCCCTTGAAAGTACAGAACCTATTCTCTAGCCAACCTGATGGAGTGAATTCTTTCATCCACACCGTCCTTCTTATTTTTGTGAGGGGGGGGGGGGGGACCTGGTGCTGCATCTAGCACCGTTTTCTCTGTATCAATTCAAGTCTATAAATGGACAGTGTCTACATCTCACGAAGCTTCCGAGCCTAGGTGCGCATCATGTTTGGGTTTTTTTTTTTACCCTAAAACCCAAACTCTGAAGTCATGCAGGATTGCAGGTTGGTTTTGTTCCCCATTGTCACTGACAGAAACTGCTTTAAACTAGAATTACTTCCCTTGCTCTAGCTATAAATAAACCTTGAGCTCTAAGATATATACTATATTCATATATTTTATATACAGCCATCAACTGACTGATATAAATCCTGTTTTTTAATGATATTATTCTAAAAAATAAATAAAGTACCTGTGCAAATATCGACAAATTGAAGTGTTTCACATTTAAGACATTGGCGCCCTCCAGTGGCTAGTTCTGGGTATTACCTACACTGGAAGGAGCTGATTCAAGTCAAAGCAAAGTGCATTGAGGTCTATATTACCTAATGCCAATATACACCACAATGAGAAACGTCCAGGGAGAGGACAACAACAGACTCCTGGTGACCATATTGGTTTCTGCTTCTCACCCGGAGGAGGAGAACGGGTCAAAACCACCCTCCCCCGTCGGGCTCCACGAAACAGCACACACCGAGCAGGAATTAGAAGATGCCATACATGGGTCTACAACGTGAGAGTGTGGACAATGAGAGTGTTTCCCTGTGAGAGAACAGGACCTCCAACAAAGAGCAGAGGAAAGTCATATGCACATTGTGATGAAAGAAAAAAAGTTGGTGGTACATATGTATGTGGACAGCTGAGAATGGCGTCCCTGTTAAATTTAGTGTTGGAGAGTTTATCATTGGTGGGGGGAAAAAGGCGGTGGGGGCTAATTTGGGCCACTGTGCGCAAAGCAACAACTGAGAAATAGTATTAACAATAAATCAGCAGCCAAACAACATGATCCGTAGCCTACGTAAAATATCACAGTATGTTACTCAATAGAAACAGGGAGGGAGAAGAAAAATCTTTTTTTCACATTAAATATATACTGTATGAAGGTAATGGGGGTTGTTCAATTTAAACAGAAAGAGATACTGTCCACACTGCCTTCATTGTGCCTTTTCCCAATTCAGAACAATTCCCCCACACAATCCTCGATCTCCACAGTTATCAATATTGGATACACCAGTTCATATACTGTGCCACAAAAAGAGGAGGCTGGATACTTGGAAGTGTGTTTTCAACTGTGAGTGTGTTTCACAGCTTGGCTGATCCACCTTTGCGGTTTCCCATGGACATACTGACGTGTTGGCTGAGGCGAGATCACATGGCACAAAATAGAACCAGAGAATTTAGGTTGCATTGCACTGAAAATAGGTCAGATTTACAGTTTCTCTTATTCTGTGGAGGGACGACTGACTATCAAGGGGACAGGTCTGCATGACATCAATGGCTCACCATCGCTCTTTTAACACTTGAGGGATTTGAGTTAGAAAGATTTTCTCAGGTTCATCTTGCTCATCAATGCTTTTGAGGAAAGGGGTGAAATGATGTGGGAGGTGACTGTCATTGACCAGCACTGACAGGCAATGAATCCAGCCAATCAGAGAGTAGCATGTAGTGTGCATGTTGTCCTTGCAGGTGTCCAGTTCAGTATATTTTATTTATTCAATGAAAATTCTTCTATGAAAGTTTAACTTATAAGCTGTTACTTAACCAAATCATTTTTGATATTAATGCAACTAAAATCTAGTATACAGTATGACTGCACCATCATGTCCTCTTCCTTTTTGATGCATGTCAATTTAGATAACAAGAGGCTAGTTTCACAGGAAGCTTAATCTACATTTTTAATTTCTGCCAATCTCATGAGGGCAAATGTGATTGAGAGGCGACAACTCTACTTGTTCATCAAGTTCAATACGTCACTGGTTTATTAGTGTCACAGTCAGCCTCTGATTGGTTGTTTCAGGGCCTGTCAACCCTGCTCCCGCTGACCTAATCCAGTGCAGTTGTCACTGTTGTATGTACACCAATGAAAGCGATGCAACCCTCTGCGGTTGCTTGTCTCATCACTGAGTCTGACCATCTCCACATTTGTGCATGTTATTATCCCCAGGTGATCAAAAGTCAGCAGACAATTGTGTGGAGAAAAAATACGTAAAAGGTGGCATAAAAGAACAATAAAAAAACCCCCGTCTGGGTTGTCAATGACATCCACTACGCAAGAGAGAGATGGTGTTTTCGGTAATGGTGAAAGTGACAGTGGGTGAAAACAATGATCAATAAATAACAAAATTAAGAGTCATTATGGCTAGAGTAGTAAAAAATATTCAACTAGATTCCATCTGATCCAGGTCCAGTGGGTGCAGTAGCTCAGTGAAGAAGTTGGCTGAGCTGGGTGGGCTGATAGGGTGGAGTGTGGGTGCCTCAGTCTGTGACTTTTCGGGTCAGGTGTGTGTGTGTGTGTGTGTGTGTGTGTGTGTGTGTGTGTGCGTGTATGTGAGTGTGCGTGTGCGTGTGTGCGTGTGCGTAAGTAGTGGGGTAGTCATGAAAGAGACAGAAGGAGAAGTCTTTTTTCCCGGGTCCAGCCCCCCACCCCTTCTCTGCTTTTTTAAATTTCCACCCCTCTCTATTTGCACACACACATACACACGCACACAAAAAAACACACCCTCATAAGGAACCACACCCTCTGTTCAAAGTTCAAGGTCCTTAGAGATCTGGGTGGCAATGTCCCGAAACGCTAGCGGTGCCCCCCAGAGTCGCGTGTAGCGCACCCCGTTAGAAGTCTCAGAGTTGCCCGTGGAAAGATGGCACACCTCGGCCTCGAAAGCCACGCGTCCCCCTGCCACACTGTGGGTACAGGAGAGCAGAAAGGGGCCGGCATGGTGGACCTGGCAGCCACATCCGAGCGCTGCCTCCCGCAGAGCCAGTACCACCTCCGCAGGGTCCCGCCGCCCCCCACCTCTCAGATCCCAGCCACGTCCGACGGCCCGGGACTCGGACGCTTTTTGATACCCAGGTAAATGGCAACTAGGGAGAGGCGGAAAAGCCAGAAAAATGTGAAGGCATTGAATCATAGCTGCTACTATTGGTCTCATAATAAAAAATGAACTATCATCCAGTTGATAAGTGCAGTCAATGCAGTACTGACCTTGTGACCGCAAATCTCCTGATTCCCTCAGATTCATTTGCGACCCTGTAAGACAAACGGGCTCAGTGAGAGGTAATCCCCCATAGTAGTGGATATTATACAGTGAGAAGCAAGCATCATCCACAACAACATGAAGCATGTGATGTGCAGAACAGGGTCTCCCACCCCTTCACTTACAGGGATGCGCTCTCCTGTTTTCTCACTCACAACTTTTCAAGCATGCAGATATAATACAGTCCTTTGACTTTTACTCATTTGTGTGTATACGTCACATTCCCATCCATTGTTCCCAACAGCACATGGAAGAAACATTCAGTGAGTTTCATTCCATCAACCACAAATACAAAATGAAAACACAAAACACCATTTCGAAGCGTATATTTAGGATGATAATGGAGTTAAAGACTTGCTGATGACATTCTGATCCTGAAAACAAAAGTTACAAACAAAAGTCAAATGAAATGTCCTTGATTGCAACCATGCTTGAAATGTGTGAGACCTTGACAGCATGAAGATGATTGACAATTGCATGCAGACAAGCAATAATTCAAAGATAGAGGTATGAAAAAGTCGGGCAGGCATTCATGGGCTGGAGCTAATTCCCACATGACGAGGCAGACAGATGGGGCGGCACAGGCAGACAAGAGGGAAGCGAGAGACGTGGCAACTTACTAACTGTTTTTGATCCTTGTGGAAGAGTACAACCCGAGACTGATTTGTTTGAGCCCTGGCGCTTGGACGGGTCAAGGTTGACCCTGATGCCATGACAGGGAAAAACAGAACAAGATATAGATGGAGAAAGAGGGGAAATTCGGTGTGTGGTAAGAGAGAAGATAATTGAATCACAGGAGAGCAAGTGGCGAAAAGGAGCGCAGCGCAGCAGCTGATTGGCAAGGATAAAGCTGGGGTTTGATAAGATTAGACATGTGTGATTATGGCGACCGGGAGGGAGGGAGAGGGGAGCAGAGGATAATCCAGGGCCACAGAAGGGCTTGCCAAAAAGCCTGGGTGAATAAAATTTTCTGATGAGCATGGATCCATAGTCAGGCTGTGGCCAAGCAGAACTTGACAACAACAATGCAACCCAATTTCATATCTTCCATTTGATTTAATTTAAAGTGAATCTTTCTCTCACCCCAAAGGCAAAACAAGCCTCAAATGTGAACGGCCATACAAGAGCATGTGGGAATCAGACAAACAACTAACTACTCAGTCTACAGAGTTAGAAAAGGTTTGTAAAAACTGATAATGTAACAATAGCTTTATCAATTTGAACTATTTCCATCGCGCAATAACATAACATTGAATTATTTGTATTGTTTACATCGCCTACTGTTACTGTTACTATACAGTATCGCTGCTGCTGTTTGCTGTGTTTGCACATCATACTGCACGTTATTGTTCTTGTTCTGAGCGATTCTTTAATTGTTGTAGTTGTCTTTCAACTGTCTAATGTTTTGATGTTTTTATGCATCCGGGGACTGCCACTCAAATTTCGCAACATTGTTGTCTGACCCCTCAATATAATGACAATAAAGCTGCTTGTCTAAATCAATGAAAATTCAAGGGGGAACATAATTCTCAAAAATCCCTATAAATATGCGGAAAATGTGAAAAAAATAACCTTACTCAGAGTGAATTAACCACCGAGTAACTAATATTTTTTATTTTACCGTCATGAGGTAAAAAACCCCCCAGAATTGAACAGAAGGAAAAACACTGCAAGTCGACTGATTCAGACCAGAGAAAACAAATGACGCTTAGCTCAGTGATCAGAGGCAGAGGGAAACAGCTCGTCCGGCTGGCAAAGACACGAGAGCGCTGTTGATATCCGCTATACACTGTGTATATGTGTGTGTGTGTGTGTATATATATATATATATGTATATATCAGAGGGGAATGCTTAGGGGCTTCTAGGACTTCAGAGAAGGCCCAACATATCAGCATTTTCATTGTCATATTGAACATATTTCAATTAATAATAATTGTCTCTTTTAATTCTAATTTCTGTCTGATTTTAAATCAAGTTTGCTTCAGAAATGACAGTGTAAGTGACCTAAGACCTTGAAAATAGAGTTATCCAATCAGATTTAGTTGTTGTTGTTGTCTCTAGGCAGAAAAGAGGTCACAGCTCGCTACCTCATTGGTTAGGACTTCACGAATGGGACAGAAGTCCAGAGCTTGTGTGTTCATTTAATAAGTGACGGGTAAATCAGCCAATCCCATTTTGCTATCGAAGTGATAGCATCGCCCTACGCCTTCCAGAAGCTTCCAGAAGGCCACTGACATGTAGACGGGTCAGTGAGGGCAAAGCGTGAGGGCCTGGTGAATCATTTAGAAGTTCTATCTAATGCGTGTGAACTCACACCGTAACGCCGGGTCATGGTTTACAATTTGGGGGATTTTAGTGGAGTTTGAGGCAATGCGTTGCTGGACAAGCTCACTGATTACACATTTAACACATAATATATCTCATTAGACTCATTACTCATACGCTCATATGTCAAGTGACCCTGTTCAGACATACTCCAGCATATCTGATGTAGATCAGATACTCTGTTAAACCACAGCTTGTTGTTTGATTTTTTAAAAAATTTATTTAGCACAATAATACAAAGCAGCAAAAACACAACAACAACAACAACAACAACGAACTTGTGCAGGTGAGATTTCGGAAACCCCTAAAGGCTTATGGACAGAAGCAGGTTAGGTGTTTACCCCTGCCTCTTTGCTCTGTGCCAAGATAAACAGTCCCATCTTCCCAACTCTCGAATACGCATAATGGCTATTACTAACTTTACATGTTAACCTTTTTAAAGTAAATATTACTGACTAAATGTTACAATGATTTTTGATATCTCACATTGATTACATTATCAGTGACAGAGGGTCTAGAGAACAAGTAGAGGCAGTGGAGAGGTAGGAGTATATTTAGGTTTGGTCTGTTACACCTGATCGAGGACTATACTGCTTCTTTTTTATTCCCAGGTCTGGGGCAGTTTGCTGTTCACTACAGTGACCTGGGCCTGCTGATGTGATATGCGACATGTAGTGTGTATCTACCTGCGAGTGAGTTTCGAGGTCAGCTTGCTGAAGATGTTGGAGGTTGCCCTGGTGCGGGCATGGGGCAGGGGGCTAGCTTCATGGTGGGACAGGGTAGGTGAAGTGGGTGGGGCGGAATAAACCGGAGGCCCGCGGTCCCTCAGCTGTCCACCATGAAAGGTGCTGCGAATTGTGGAGCCTCTGGTAAGGCGGCATCGGTCCGAAGAGGAAGAGGAGGCTGCTCCGGCCCCAGAGATACTGAGCGTGGAGGGAGACGCTGCAGGCAGGCGGTGGCCCAAGGAGCTGCAGGGAGGAAAAATAGATGAAGAAATGACTTTGTTGTATGTAGACCTGAGACAATCAGTACTGGTAATAATTTCATCAGATAAGAAATGTTGTGGAAACTGAGCCTGCAAGTTTCCATGACGCAAACTGTACTTAAAAGATGTAGGTCAGATTTCCACCCACCCGGCAAACACTGGAACAACTGAAGGTGATGGATGCCACGTCCTCAAGTAAATATTATCATCATGAACATATCTGTCATTTTAGTCTTTGCTGTGTGTCAATGATTTGAGCGGATGCAGCCCCATCAAGTAGCAGTAGTAAGTATCACATGGTAGCAGTGAAAAACGATTACACAAATACAAACTGGTACCTGTTGTCTTTTCCGTTCTGCAGGAGAGAGTGTCTGTCAGCGCCCGAGCGGTCTGTGCACACATACGTATTCCGGCGTGTCATGGCGCTCCCAGGGATGTTATTCTACAGGGAGAGGGACAAAGATATCTGCATAGGGGTCTAAACAAGAAGTGGATGGGGGTCTGCTATTATAATTCATCTAGACTGCCTCATTTTCAATGTAATTTTTTTTTTCTGCTGCTAATTGTACCTCTCATACAAATAGTGAGATACATATATGTGTAGCTGCTCATAATTATACAAAATGAATGACTGTTAGAGGTCCAGTTGGAAGTGAAGGTGCTAGAACTGGACATTTTAACGGAGGTATGGCTCACTGGGACACGTTACCCAGTGAGCCATAACTGAGCCAAGGGTGACTCCCTATCGCGCCATGTCAAAGAAAGTGAAAAGAAATTAGTGGATCCGTCCGCTTTATCCAGATTCCAATCCGACATTTTTCATGCCCCAACCAGTTCCTGTTCACACTGTACAGGCTGGATAACTCTGAACCTCTGAATCTGATGATCTCCATTTATCCTGCATAGACTTTTGATTCTAATATCAAAGCACGAAAGGAGTTTTGCTGATTACACTGTGAGTATAATGTCTGCGTGTTTCAGGCGAGTTATGACTCTGAGAAGAAGTGGTACGTGGTTTGTGGCAAAATGTGTCAGTGTGTCAAAAATCTACAATCTGTTGATGCTGCTGGCCAAATCTCATCCGCTAGGTTGTTTCAAAGCTCAGGGGCCCTGGTGGCAAAAGCCTGGACCCCTTCAGATGAATGCCCGTAGAACATAATTTGAGAAGGACTAACTGTGGTGGCGGTCATGTCTTTGCGGCGGTCTGGGATCTCAGACTTGTTGGGGTTGTTGGCATTGCTGACCATTGGGCTGGACGGTGGAAGGCTGTGGCTCCCCATTACACTGCAACTGGCCTTACGAGAAGGCATTCGTCCCTCCCGCAGCTCCCGGTCGCCCGTGCTGGTCGGGCTCCGTTTGGGGTGCATGACGGGCATAGAAGGCCCACCTTTGTTGTGGAGGACAGCAGAGCACAGACACACAGAGACTCATATAAGGAGTATTCTGCAGTAGGTTTGCAGACAGTATAATAAGGACATTTCATTTACGATTAAATCTGCATTATTCTAGGTTTCCAGTCGCCAAGTGCTGCTCATTGTGGGAACCGTTGTGTTTCTCTGTAAAATTCTGAGGTCTTGACCTCACTATGTAAAATGCCTTGAGATAATGTCTGTTATGATTTGGCGCTATACAAATGAAATTTGATATTCAATTCAAATCGAATTGAATTCAATTCGTAACAAACTTCACGGTGGCTCTGTCTTTCTTCTTCTACCTGTAACTGTAACAGCTCCAGAAGTAAGAGGTCAGAGAAAAGACTCACAGAAGTCACTGTGCCGTCGCTGCCTGTGGTAAGTGGAGGCACTGCGCTGGGTCTTGCTGTGTGAGGAGGAGGTGGAGGAGGAAGAGGAGCCCGTGGCGGAGGAGTGCTTGTTGGTCCCGTTGGTGATGGGGCTGGGTCGTACCCTTGCCAGGGACAAGCTACTGGCTGTGCGAGCGTCACTGCCCTCCTGTAATGTCGCAGGCACATTGGACAGAAACGTGTCAGAAAGTCTGAGACAACTTGACATTCGATAAACTCTTTATCAAGGTTGGGTAATTAAACCTCGGGGGAACTGACATACATGTGACTGTAGCACTGTTATTGAATTGTATTAGATGTTTGGTCCAATCCCTGTGGCTCCTGAGTGAACCCACCGCTGTTAGCTAGATAACTCAATAACTGTCAATGCATCTACATATTCAGCATATCACGGGGGAGAACGATAATTGACAAGTTATACTGCATTAGGTAAATCTATGTAACTCACATCGCCTTTGCGGCCCAGCAGCAAGTAGGTGGCGGTGACCTCATTGTATTTCTGATTGAGCAGAGAGTCCTTGATTTCCTCTGAAGTGAAGCCCATCCCAACCATCACCTCTATAGAACACAAACAATGATAGGTAAGAAAGGGGACTACATGTCTTCACTACACTGATGGGTGTCATAACGGTATGGCAGCGGTCCCACCTATGCGAGCTGGATCACTGAAGTCCTCAACAGGTTCTATGTGGGGCTTCAGGTCTTCCCCATCATAGCCTGAATTTATCCACTTGTCCTTCATGACTTGCTGTAAAAACAAAAAGGGAAACAAAGGTTTAGCTGCATTCAAATTTCACGTAAGGCTAAATCCAATCTTAAATGTTGAGCTGTTTGGGACCCCTCACATCTAGGGTGCAGCGTTTTGTGGGGTTGAGCACCAGGAATCGGCGGAGGATTCCCTCGCAGTCTGTGGACATGTAGAACGGCACGCGGTACTTTCCTCGCAGCACGCGCTCCCTCAGCTCCTGTTGGCCACATCAACAGCATGTTACACACACGGCACATTTAAAATGCAACACGCCAAACGCAAACCAGGAGCACAACCCCCCAATCCCCACCAGGAACAACCACATAATTCCAATCTCAAATCAATTCTTTTATAACCTTAGAATCCTATGAAAATATGATCAAAGTGCTTACAGCGCATACATATAATAATCGTCAAGTAGTAAAGTACAAACCCTCAACACCATCCAAGGCATATCATCCACGAGATTCTAGTCTTCAACCAATCCTCTAAAATTACAAAGTTTTTGGCAGAAATTTGGGGGGTTTCCTGCTGTCTCCTGGGATAGGGTCCTAACCCCCCTCTCAGTTTAGGGTCCCAACCCCCGCCTCAGTTTAGGGTCCCAACCCCCCTCTCAGCTTGGCCCAAGACAATTGCCTGCTTTGCCTACCCTGTTGAAACGGCCCTGAAGATACTGCAAGAGGAGCTGATTATGTCAGTACTGGGAAACAGCACACAGCAAATAATGGTTTAACGCCACAGTGGAAATTCTCAACTTAACTGTCATTTTGTTGATTTAAGTGGAGGTCTTTCTAACAGCATATCCAATGACAGTATTCCATACTAGTCGGAATTTCTTAAATGGGAACAGTCAGTCCGATACAATAATGACTTCAATCCCCAAGTCCGTCACTGCAGGCAGTATGCTGGGGTGCAGTCACATATGAGAGGGGTCAAACACACGTTTGTCTCCACCCTCTGGTAGAGCTCTAGGGGGCCTTTCATTGCCATCTGCTGGATCATGGATACAAATACTATTTTTAGTGTTGTTTTCTTCTAGCAGCAGGTCCCGATTCCACAACGCGATAACGTGACAGAAAACAAACAAAGAAGAGACAGAAGACAATTCTTGAACACGTCTAATTATCAGTGGAGGTGACATTTGCAGTAGAAATCAAAAGGTCAATATTGTGTACAATGAACATCTGCAAAACCTGACATGGTGGTGCCTTTTTTCTTTTGAACACTAAATTTATTTCTATGCAATGTTGTCTTTTCTTTGAAGACCTGCTGTCTCCATACCAGTAATAACTGTCTGTGTAAATTTAGTGGGGATTATTTTATAAGATACATTCTTATTTAGAAATTTGAATGCAGCTATCTGCAACTCAACAACTGTCTTACACTTGCTCTGTGCAAGCAATTAGCATTAACTTAATATAGGAGTAAGCAAGCATATTATCACTACCATTATTTTAAAGCCTCACTGATAAATTAGCTCAGCTGATGCTCTCTTATCAAAAATATATTGTATGTCAGGCGACAAGTGAAAAATATTACAGTAGGCTACAGTAATGCCAAAGATGTGTTTGATAGAGTTAAGAAACACTGAAACCATTATACAGTTTGTTAACCAGAGAGCACTGATAGAAGTCAGATTACTATATTGATACAACTGCTGGCAATAACTTGTTTTAAATTAATAATCTTCAACCGAGTGTAAAATATGAAATGGCTTTCACAGACGCTCTAAAAACCACCAAACCACCAAACATAAGACAAGTTAGCTGGTGAGCACAGTTTATAATGGGTTTAAATTAAGAAATAAAAAATGAAAACTGCAGCATTTAGCAGCTAATCTTTTTCCTCCAGGAGTTGGTGGAGACCGACAACAGTTAGTTAAGACATTACATTTGCAAGATGGCCAAAAAACATGACTTTAAATGAATGTTAATGGTGCTGTGTGTCTGCTTGATGTGTGTGTGATGCAAGTTGGCAAAGGGCAGTTAAAATACAGCTTGTAAATAACTTGACTAAAAATGTTTGCTTATGTATAAAATGTATTGAATATCTATTCCAGCCTCAAAACATCGGTATTGGTCAGTTTATTGTTTCTTCCGTTCAAATCTCAATTTCATCTGGAATCCACAACCACCTTTTTGGGAAGATTATATATTATATTATATATTCTCTATCATATTAATCATAGAAAATAATAATTTAACAGTATTTTAATGAACACTACAAATTGTTTAACCACCTATTCAGTGGATATTATAAAGCAATACACGGGCAACAATATTTTTTTCTGGGAAAATGCTGGGTTAGGGTTAGAATACAAAGATCCTGCAGCACATTCAGGACCAGAATGTCACATCTTCACATTGAGTTACCAGGATGTTACTGCATCCTTGAATTTGATCCAGACTTTATGTGAAGGCCTGTGTATGTGTACTTTGGGGCACGTGGGGCCAGGCAGACATTCTACCACCCACTCCTACTGTAATTGGAACGTATCACATGACAAAAATCAAGATAACCCTAAAAAAAACAACCCACACGCCTCAACTTGACGCTCGGTGCAGCAAAATTACAGGTTTCACACAGCAGCACAGTATGGTTCCTAGGTCTTGAAATACCTGATGGCCTACAGTATGTAGAGGTTGTACAGTGCCTGTGACAACGTAAAAAATAGGAAGGTAAAACCACAGACTTGACTATCCAACATTTAGTGTAACATGGACACAAGATAAGTTAAAGACAAGTGTGACCACTGAAAAGGCAAATTACAACCTTTCTATGACGCACTGACATTCAAGAGTAGTAAAAACAAATAAGGCAGAGAGTCTACAGATATATTTTCCATGCAATCATTTTTTGTTTCTGTGAACCACATTGCATATGTCTGTATTTTGACTTGACTTATTCAGATGGATGTTGGAAACTTCAATAATGTTACCATACCCCCTGAGGGACCCTCCGCCTGACTGCACCCAGACAGAGAGACAAAGCCCGTCCCTCCTCCCATCCACTTGCCTTCAGGTTCTGCCCATCAAAGGGCAGTGAGCCGCTGACCAGTGTGTAGAGGATTACTCCCAGACTCCAGACGTCTACCTCAGGCCCATCATACTTTTTGCCCTGGAAAAGTTCTGGGGCAGCGTAGGGCGGTGAGCCACAGAACGTGTCCAGCTTGTTGCCCAGCGTGAACTCATTGCTGAAGCCGAAGTCGGCGATCTTGATGTTGGCATCGGCATCCAGCAGAAGGTTCTCCGCCTGAGTCATGCATACGTTGATGTATAAAGGAGAAAGAGGCAGGGAGGGAGAGCATACAGGGAGCAGCACATTGGGGGAAGGCAAGTGGAAGAAATAGTCGGATGGGGGAGGAGAAAAAGGAATGAGAAAGTACAGTAGGTTGACAGGTTAATTGTGATGAAGCAAAAGAAGAGAGAGAGCATGATGGGAGAGAAAGATGGGGGGGAGGGGGGTCGCATGTTGTCCAACAACATGGATAATGGACAACGCATGTTAAAATCTATTACAACTAGAGGAACCTGGACTGGCTCAAACCATTCCCAGCTTGGTTAAAAAAAACTACTCATCAGCGCTGCACATGCTAAAGGGCCCTTTTCTGACTGGCGGAATCTGTCAGTAAAATAAATGTCCCAGTCTTGGACTAGCCTTAATGCCTCATCTCTGAAAGCGGTCCAAAATGTCTTCTGAGCTTTTTCTCACCTTCAGATCTCTGTGGACAATGTTCTTCGTGTGGCAGTAGTGAACAGCGGAAACAATCTGTGAACACAAGGACACAGACAACCCTGAGTTAGAGACAGTTGAATGTGAGGATTGGTGCAATGTGGGCATCAAGACGTGGTGAACTCCTACCTGTCGAAATTTGGCTCTGGCTTCAACCTCCTTCATTCTCCCATGAGACACGAGGTAGTCAAACACTTCACCTGTGAATAACCGCTCAGTCAGATCAGGCGATAGAGCCAGAAGCATTACGGTCATCCTATCATTTACTTATAACTTACTGATGAACACAATACATTTCAATCATATCCATGGAGTTATTAATATTTATACGGTACAAGTGCTGTCAAGGTGTCAACTTCAACTTTATAAGACTTGAAGGAATAGTTTGATGTTTTGGGGAACACACTTATTGACTTTCTTGCCAAGAGTTAGCCAAGAAGGGCAGATCGATACCACTCTCATGTTGGTCTGTTCACGATGAAGCTGAGGCCAGTGATCTGCACCTTGCATAAAGACAGGAAACAGGGACCCAGCCTGGTTCTGTCCACAGGTAACAACATCCACCTATGGGCACCGCTTAAGATCCTTAATGAACATGCTGCACCTTGGTTTATTTCAAATTTAATCTGAAGCAATACATCTTCTGGAATTCACAGGCAAAAGAGTGCATCCTCACTCAGTTCAGTACATTACAGTACTTAAACAGCTGCTAGATTTAGGCAGAATGGAGTGACTATACTGTATAGAAAACTAGACAATACATTTTGGTATTCACGGGGACTACAACTCCCTAACACGTCCACATGGTCTTTTTTATTATTATCTGTGACTCAAAAGTAATATGGGCATGAAAAAAGTCGCATTTCAAACTGTGTCTGTGACATTCTCCAAGGTCACAGTGAGCAAACGATATGGTCTGGGCCAGAATGTAGAAAAAAGGGATTGGTGACAAGAAACTGAGACAAATAGAGACATAAAAGAGACCAATGGAGGGGAAAAGGAACGGAGAATTTAGACGCATTGTGCTGGCGTTGCTCCTGGAATTGTGTTAAAAGTCAGTTTAAACAGCAGCACCGTTATTTATGGTACTCTATTAGGTTTGAATGTAGCACTGTACAAGACCTTTTAGGAGAGTCTGCAGTCATCTTTAATTTAAAGATACTGTCCTTCATATCAGATTAACAGGAAAAACATATGCTGTACACTGCTTTATCTCAGGATCCCAAAACATTATGGGTTTGGACAGGGTAAAAAAGGTACATTTCACTTGTCTAGGAAAATCAAGAAAACAAATTGGCACAAGATAATGTCATCATTTGTCTCAAGACCACTACAAACAACACAAACAAAACTGATATAAAAAGATTTATGATATAGGTTTTAGGTACTATACTGTAAGAATATACAAATAGGAATTTACTCATTTGTTTAATACAAATTTTGGATGTTCAAAGTCACATTTTGGATATCAGGAAGGTTTTTATTTTTTGTTTCTGATATTAAAAATAAGGAAAGTAACAAATAGATTGGCAATATTGGAAATAGGAATATTTCATAGTAAGAATTATATTGCTGACAGCAGAATGCTTATTTATGTTGCTCTTCATTCCCTACAAATCATTTTTTTTATGTTGCCATCATCTCTGATTTGCTGTGCAAGTGGTTCCATACTTATATCTAACAGTAGCGGTGACAAAGAACATCCCTCTCTACAACCAAGTTCTAATATGAATCTGTTAGAGAGTAATCCATGTACTTTAACTGCAGCTTGTGGGTTAGAATATAATGTTTGTATCCATTTTATGAAATTGGGTCCGAACTGAAATTGAAAAGTAATGCCAGGATACACTGTCGAACGCTTTCTGGGCGGCAAGGGATAATATCATCGCCTCCTCTTTTTTAACATATCAGCAGTGATATGGCTCTGTATGATTCACCTTTGGTGGGATCCTTGCCTTCCTTAATTATCACTACTATTGTCATTGTAGAAAAAATGTATCTATTTGTTCTATGCTTTAATTTCACAGTCTTGGAAAAATTGTACGAAACCTTTTGACCAGTAGTGTATATATATATATATATATATATATATATATATATATATATATATATATATGTATATAAATCTTCTGGTGTATCTTCTTAGCAGCATACAAAACATAAGCATCTCCTCATAAAAAATAATCTGTAGTACAAATGCAAATACAAACAAAGGAAAAGCACAAAATAAGTTTTAAACATTTTTTTTAATGGAACTCACTGTTTCTTTAAACAAAATTTTCAAGTTTTTTCAAAAGAATTTAAGCCTTATTTAGGATTACAACGAAGAGTTCTCGGCGTAACGTGTGGTAACCCGTACCGAACGGTTCAATACAAATACGTGTATCGTTATACCCCTAATAGAGAGAGAGAGTATATATGGGTTTATATAAGTTAAAACTTTGACTCTGACTCCATCTTTACATATGTAAACAGACACGAGAGAGAGGGAGAGATATATCAATCATCTCATCTAACTTGAGGCAAGAAAGCAAATTTCCCAAATGTCAAATATTTCTTTAAGCTGCTCTTCAATTATGGTGGGAAAAAACACCGTCAGTGTTTTGCACTTTTCACCCTAGTCACTATGTTTCATCACGCATCCAAATTAAGGAACTGAATTACAATTCAAACAACATTCCAATTCAAAAACAGATCACAACTCAACAATTTCCAGTGGGAGCTGAACTTAAAAGGTATAAACAGGTAACTCATAGCATTGCCTGGACACGGCGGCCGATGTACCCACCTCCACTGGCGTACTCCATGATTAGGTAAAGGGTCTTATCCGTCTCAATCACCTCGAACAGCTGCACTGTAGCCGAAAAACAGAATCAGGTTAATATTGAATATATACTAAGAAATCCTGCTCACGTTATAAATGATAGCACAGTCTGTCTGTCTTGATACAGAGGAACGCACAGGAAACGATGTGGGGCGTTTTGAACCATGCGACTTTTCAGCTTTAGAAAAATCTGTGTGAGGCCTGAGACACTGTTTGCTAGACTTCAGTCAATGAGGGCATTTTACTTCCCCATCAGGTCACACAGGGAGGCCAATCTCTCTCTCTCTCTCTCTCACACACACACACACACACACACACACACTCACACTCACACACACCTCACGCACAAGCAAGCACACAAACATCAAGTCCACGCAGATGTATGTATGTGCCTTACCTATGTTAGGGTGATTTAAGCCTTTCATTATTCGTACCTCCCGAAAGAGCTGAAAAGAAGAAACGTAATTTTAATGTCATGATTTAAGCTGGTCATAAATACAATTAAATCAAATCAAATCACTGCCTTTAAGCTGCCTTTAAGTTTTGAACAGTGTCTATCCATACTGCAGTAAATCTGTGCTTTAAATTAATTTGGCATGACCCCGGAGGGCTGTCGAGTAGTCATGTAAAAAAAAGCGGCGTACTTATTCGATTTCTGTAAGGGACCCTACAGCAGGGACTCTATAGTTGCTATGATTCCTATTGATCAAATTTGATCCTCTTGCTAACATAAAGATAGAGATTAAGACTTCTAATTCACAACTTAAAGGGGCAGTAAGTGATTTTGGAGAGAGCTTGTCTCTCTCTTTGTTATTGTTGTGATTTTACTGCTCTGGCCGGGTTGGGGTTAGTTTAACCCCAGGTCCTCGGGTATGGGAAACCGACACCCGCAGTGTTGTCGGTGTACCCTGCACCATTTGTTCGTTTTGGATTTACAGAGCCTGGGCTGAGCTGAAAAACCCAGATTTGAATTCTTAATCTCCGTCATTTTTATATTATTCTATCTAAGAATGGTGTCAACTTCACAATTGGATTATCAAAAAAAATGACTCAAATATTAGAGGCCAAAGATCAATATGTCCAGATAAATTCAGAACATTTCAAGATGTCCCACTAACATAATAACAGAGAATGCAACATAATGTCGGACTGTGGATTGTCGGAAACCTAAATTTGCTCACAAACGGTTGCGGTTAGATTGACGTGAATCATTTTCTAATTGTAATATTTTACAATTTAAGACGCAGGAATTAAATTGCAGTGTAGAATCTGACTTCCACGTGGCATCAAACATGAGGTGGACTAGATGATTCACTCCTTTATGCTTTTAAACCAACTTCTACTGAGTCCCTTCATCTGCGACACTACAACTGGTTAACCCTGACCCTGGAGTACAAAAAGAAGATTATCATTTAAAAAATGATCATTCCGTCACCAGTTATTTGAAAGAAAAAGGAAAAATCCACTAGTTTTACACATTAAAGTCTGTTTACAAGTGTTGATGAGTATCACTGTATATGTGCAAAAAGTAACTGGATGTGGGCTGAGTTGCACTATGGGTAATGTAGCCACCAATTTTTGGAAAGACAAATTGAGAGTAAATAAATAATCAATTAGTTACTTTGGTTTTCAAACTGTTAATTTTGACTCCAACAATGTTAAAGAACCGCAAATACAGCATAAGACAGTGCATACTCATTAAATACAGAAGTAAAGGAAGTCTCAGTTCTTAGTTGTTCATCATAAAATCGTCTTTTTTGCACACTAATGTGTAATCAGTTCTGTCCGCTGCTGAAATCAAATGAAGCTCTGAGACACTGGCGGCTGACCAGTGCAAGCAGCTGAATTCATATATTCAGTCGTGTCTGATATTCGGCCAAATGAGATTTTTGCGAGGGTGACAACAACCACCAAAACCTCCTCACCATTAAAAACAAATGCCTTCACACAAACACGTGAATCTGCTGTGAGGAGCAGAACTAATTCCAGCACCCCTCGCTGCGTGTGATATGTTTGCTGTGGGGGGATACATTTGTACAATTTGTCCGAGCAGAGCAGGGGACCAAATGTGAGCCAGATCCCCCGGTTTTGTGTAAATAAGAGTGCAGTCCCTCTGAAAAAGGCCATCACTAAAAACCAGCCACTCTCCTCCATGTCGTCAACTCAATCTGAAAAAAGGAAGATGGTCTGATAAGCTCTTCTATCCTCTTTTCTCAATCCTCCCCCTCTCCTATTTCCTGATGTGTCTCCCCCTATTCCCTCCTCCTTCATTCAACTGCTCTGGCAGCCTTCTCCTCTCGCAGTGCCCCAACGTCACTGTTGCCATGGCGACCCAGGTATTAAGACCGGGGCCCTTTCCCTGCTTCTCCAGCTGTGCTGGAGGGAATCGTGGGATACGTAGTGCAGAAGAGTCTCATCATCCCAGCATCCCATTAATTCCCTGCTCGTCCCGGCAGGGAAGAGTGGCCAGATCGGTCAAAAACAACACACAATCTCCCAGCAACATGTGCCACCCTGGTTATTGTCGATGGCCGCAAGTACATAGCAAAGCTCAAATAAAGCTGACAGGCGTAGACACACATGCACTGTGGCAGTAAGGTTCCTGGTTTAAATAAAACAATCCAGAAGATGGAAACAAATTGCACTAAAATGTCAATTTCATCTCGGACATGTAATGGGATCAAAATGTGCTATTATAATTTGACGAATTCTAATTTCTGACATGTTTTGCTCTCAGGTGTCATCCAACGCCACAGAGGCCGGTGTCCTCTCGTAATCTGTCTCACTGTAATCTTTCCTCTCACAGAACTTCTTCTTCATGGATCTTTGATTTCACTTGCCCCTTTTCCTTCCTTCCTCTCCGTCTTTCATCCACTCCTATACAATACACCTCCCCCTTTCCCTCTCCCCTCTATATACATCTCTCCCTTAGATTATGTTAATAAGGGCTCTTTCATGTCTTCAGTAGTAAGGATTTTCTCCAGCCCACGGGTATGTAAAGAAGCCTGCTATCACCAGCCTATTGTGGTGATAGCAGGGTTTTCTCTCCAATCGGTGGCCAATCCTTCACTTCTCTCCTCAATCCGGTCCTGAAATGTTGCAGCATTAACTTTGACAGCAGCCAGTCCGGTCCAAGTAAAGCACCAGCCAGCAACATGGGATAACATACAATTTGAGGTTAAAGTTCCTGCAGAGTGTCTAATATTATTAATATAAGCACAGGCAATACGACAGGGTATCAGTGATCAAAATGGCAACTGATGGCTATGGTAAAAACAATGAGAACCTGCAGTCATGGACTTAAGTCTTGATAATATCATAACAACTCAAGGTCACTGCTATCGCTGCACTGTAAATACAGAGAGCAAAATATTAGTCACGAAAAGGGAAGTCAATCAAAAATCTAATTATTCTACTATTTATTCTGGGAAAATCCTCTTAGACATTTTTACAATGTTGCTTCCAGTAAAGCCACAAATAAAAATAGTGATGATCCTAGGGGCACACACAATGTCCAGTGGGATGTGTGACATAAGGGGCAGCCTCGCAATTTTATTTCATGGGGCCTATCCTGGCTATGCCTCTGCTAATTTCATTCTTCATTTCACCTCATGTGAAGACAAAGTGGTGTTTTTACCATATCTAGCAGGACATACAGACATCTTCAGTCAAACAAAATCAAACGCTCACTACGCACATACAAAGCACAATTATTTCATCCCTGATTTGATTCTTCTGGTCTGTCGACTTCTTGCCCACAGGCAGACGAGCTCAGGCAGAAAGAGATGAGAGAGAGGGAGAGTCTTTTGCCCATATGTATGTATATATAATCAGCATTACAGGCCAATATGGATTTGATTGAATTGTCTACACTCTATGTCTCTCTAAGCTTTTGTTCACAGTATTCCTTCACCACGATACAGCTCTTTACCTGTGTGACCCAGCTGCATGAGTCATACATGACAGGGCAGTAAAGTTTTTGATTGCTGTGGTTGGGAGCTAAGATGGAGATGAGTGAGAATGTGATCAAATGGCCCTCAGGTCAGCCATGTTGTGTCAGGATATCTACCAGTCCAGGTCTCCTGCTCCAGATGTGAGCAACTTCAGTTGATAGCTGGTGAAGCCAAAGTGTCCACTGTTGGGCCCGTCCCTGACCGTCATGCACAACACACCTCCAGTGTGCACCAATCAGGTTCGACACTCAAAAGGAGTCAACCCATCAAGAGCCCTCCTTGTAACATAATATATGCAAGCTTTTCTAAAGACTTCTCTCACAACGAAACCAAACAACATTGACCACAAAACAATTACGCAAGAATCTCTGTTATCCACAGAATGGTGGGGTTGGGGACCACTTGTTCAGAACCGAAACACAAAAAAAGGATGGGCAGTGCTTAGCCCAGAGAGAGATGAGAGATGATCTGTGGAACAGAGGTCTCCTCGCGCTCCCATCCAGTCCCTCGCACCTGCCAAACAGCATCACATCCCACGAACCCTCTCTCCATGAGCTGCCCTCACGGTCCTGCCCCTTCTGAGGGAAACAGCTGAGGTTAAACCTGTACCTCTACAAGTCCCCAGTGGCATATCAGTACTTGGGTGAATGACACCAATGTGACCAAATCATCCGCATTTCCGATGCTTTGCTGCTGTTTACAAAGGCGGGGAGCATTAGAGAGTGGCATGTGTTTCAGTTTGAGCCTAAAGACATGATGCACATATTCCCCAATAGACAATCAGTCAGTGTAAAGAGGAAGAACTCACCTTTTGTAGGCTGGTTGGGTTCAACTGAGTTTTGTCAATGATTTTTATTGCAACCTGGAAGAGACATCAACCAAGTTACTGATGACACATCACTATTCTAATTACCCTCTGCTTAAATTCACCTCCCTACATGATGCTCAGGGGCCTTTCTCACTGACGTCACTTATCCACATCCGACAATCATTTCTCAACATCCAAAAATGTAGATAAATATAAGTCATAGGGACAGTATTCTATTGTCACCAAAGCAGGTGAATGTGGGCTGAGGACACTGTGAACGCTTACTTCAAGGAGCTGTACTAAAGCCATTTCGAGGGGTTTTAATCCCAACTGACTTGCATTGGCACGACTTCCCCAGGCTATAATAAAGGTTCACGGCCAATTTTTCGAGGAAAAAACAAACTTTGGTTTGAAAGTGTTTCAGGCATCATAAGGACATGGAGCAAAAAACCTTTCCTGAAACTAATTAACTCCACTATCTCCTCTATGTTTGACTAGTCCCAGGTCTAAATAATACACACAATATCTGTTAATATCCATTTGTGTGTACAACCGTCAGAGAAGTCACCTTTTATGAAGGGGTTGTACATTATAACCAATGGCTGTATATCTAATCATTCTAATTTTAATTCATATTTTATAGATCAAATATAAGCCATTAATAACAGAAAAATATGGGGTTGCCAGGAGTCTGTCAAAAACATTGACGCCAGTTTTGATCCTTTCTATTTGGCGACAATGCAGTTACAGATTTTGGAAATCCCTAAAGAAGGCAAGTGGTCATGCACCATCAGTCACAGACTTTTTTTAACAATATGGTTTTCTAAAAGTTGTTCTGAACGATAAATAAAGCTTCATTGGCTTATTAATGCTTCATTGGCTTATTAATGCTTTTTAAAATGTGACCAGAAAAAACTGTATTAGACAGGCTTCAACTGGGAGGTAGGATAAGATCAGTTTCTCATCCATCATCTTCACATCCACCTTTGTATTCCCACCTAACACCCTGGACCCCCGGCGCCCCCGTGACTCACCTCCTTGCCCGTCAGAATGTGGCGGGCCAGCTTGACCTTCGCAAAGTTTCCCTTGCCGATGGTCTTGAGCAGACGGTAGTTGCCGATGTGCGGCTGCTCGTCTGAGCAGGAGGCGATGGAGTTCCTGCACCGGGCGCCCAGCGAGCGGCTGGACTGGCTGGTGGCCTTGTCTGAGCGGCTGGCCCCCAGCGACACATGCTGGAAGGAAAATGAGAGGGAGGGGATTAAAGAGAGTAGCAGCAGGCTGGCATAGGACCTCCAGGACTGCCTGTACACTTGGAGCCCTGATGGTCCACACAGGTCTGGGTTAGCACCTCCTGTTTCTGCACACTTAAGAATATGAAGATAAT